>NW_026601270.1:45000-62590 GCF_029448725.1 Salvelinus fontinalis
GCTCTGTGATCCTCTCCAGCAGTGAGGTGAGGGTGCTCTCGGTTCGCTGACGGTGGGCGGCCGTCTCGTTGTACAGCTGGCTCTTCTCTTCCTCCAGCTCGGCCACCTTCCTCAGAAGCTGGCCCTCTAGGGCCCCCAAACGGTGCTTCAGCAGCTCCCGCAGCTCCGCCGGTAGGGGCCCCACTGCATTCCCACCCGCACCTGCTGCTGCTGCTGCTGACGTGTTGGCACGCAACTGCTGCTGCTGTGGTGGAGGGAGGAGAGAGAGAGAGACTTAATCCCCTATCCGGACGTTCTGTCGTTCAGTCACAGGTTGTGTTCTGCTGTGTTCAGAGTTGAGGTGGGATCAAGGAACAGGGACAATATATATGTTGGGGAGGTCCTTTCAGGGACCCGTTGGAGTAATAATTAAGTGCATCACCCCAAACACAAACACACACAAGCACACTTTGAAAATCATTCATTTGAATTAGGCCTGCTTATTTATGAGGGGTCTAACCCCAGAGGATGTCATTTTCCTTGTGCATAAGATTTTGAGAGTTATATAAAAAAAACTGATGGAATAACCTATATCACTGATTTTTTTGTCATGTATTAAGCATATATGTGGAGAGAGAGAGGAAGAGAGAGAAATATATAAATACAGTTGAAGTGGGAAGTTTACATACACCTAGGATGGAGGCATTAAACTCGTTTTTCAACCACTCCACAAATGTCTTGTTAAGAAACTATAGTTTTGGCAAGTCGGTTAGGACATCTACTTTGTGCATGGCACAAGTAATTTTTCGAAACAATTGTTTACAGACAGATTATTTCACTTATAATTCACTGTATCACAATTCCAGTGGGTCAGAAGTTTACATACACTAAGTTGACTGTGCCTTTAAACAGCTTGGAAAATTCCAGAAAATTATGTAATGGCTTTAGAAGCTTCTGATAGGCTAATTGACATCATTTGAGTCAATTGGAGGTGTACCTGTGGATGCATTTCAAGGCCTACCTTCAAACTCAGTGCCTCTTTGCTTGACATCATGGGAAAATCAAAAGAAATCAGCCAAGACCTCAGAAAAAAAATTGTAGACCTCCACAAGTCTGGTTCATCCTTGGGAGCAATTTCCAAATGCCTGAAGGTACCACGTTCATCTGTACAAACAATTGTACGCAAGTATAAACACAATGGAACCACGCAGCTGTCCTTCCGCTCAGGAAGGAGACGTGTTCTGTCTCCCAGAGATGATCGTACTTTGGTGCAAAAAGTGCAAATTAATCCCAGAACAACAGCAAAGGACCTTGTGAAGATGCTGGAGGAAACAGGTACAAAAGTATCTATATCCACAGTAAAATGAGTCCTATTTCGACTTAACCTGAAAGGCCGCTCAGCAAGGAAGAAGCCACTGCTCCAAAACCGCCATAAAAAAGCCAGACTACAGTTTGCAACTGCACATGGGGACAAAGATCGTACTTTTTGGAGAAATGTCCTCTGGTCTGATGAAACAAAAATAGAACTGTTTGACCATAATGACCATCATTATATTTGGAGGAAAAAGGGGGATGCTTTCAAGCCGAAGAACACCATCCCAACCGTGAAGCACAGGGGTGGCAGCATCATGTTGTGGGGGTGCTTTGCTGCTGGAGGGACTGGTGCACTTCACAAAATAGATAGACTCATGAGGAGGAAAATTATGTGGATATATTGAAGCAACATCTCAAGACATGAGTCAGGAAGTTAAAGCTTGGTCGCAAATGGTTCTTCCAAATGGACAATGACCCCAAGCATACTTCCAAAGCTGTGGCAAAATGGCTTAAGGACAACAAAGTCAAGTTATTGGAGTGGCCATCACAAAGCCCTGACCTCAATACTATAGAACTTTTGTGTGCAGAACTGAAAAAGTGTGTGCGAGCAAGGAGGCCTACAAACCTGATTCAGTTACACCAGCTCTGTCAGGAAGAATGGGCCAAAATTCACCCAACTTATTGTGGAAAGCTTGTGAAAGGCTACCCAAAACATTTGACCCAAGTTAAACAATTTAAAGGTAATGCCACCCAATACTAATTGAGTGTATATAAACGTCTGACCCCTGGGAATGTGATGAAAGAAATAAAAGCTCAAATAAATAATTCTCTATTATTATTCTGACATTTCACATTCTTAAAATAAAGTGGTGATCCTAACTGACCTAAGACAGGGAATTTTTACTAGGATTAAATGTCACAATGAATTGTGAAAAGAAAAACTGAGTTTCAATGTATTTGGCTAAGGTGTATGTAAACTTCCAACTTCAGCTGTATATACAGTTAAAACAATTACATTAAAGTGCAATAGGAAATAAATAGGTTTATACATATCTCTCTCTCTCTATGTAGAGAGAGAGATAGATGTAAACCTATTTATTTCCTATTGCACTTTAATGTAATTGTTTTATCAGTTTTATTCCACACTGTGCGATCATGTATTATATCTAATAACGACATAAAGGATTGGTGCTTATAGATAAATTCTACATCAGCCGCAAACCGATTGCACAGTTACAATAACATACATGACCTCAATATTATCAGACAGATACGCTGCGTCTCAAATGGTACCCTTTTCCTTGTAGTGCACTATAAAGGTAACAGGGTGCCATTTGGGATGCACCCAGAGATATGATCATCATGAAGCCACGTGAGACCAGCACACTCATTCCCAGGCACCAGAAAAAAATGCTATCTGTGTGATTGTGATTATGCCAGGGGCTGCCACTCCCACATGACTTTGATTGTGACGACACTATAATAGATTCATGAGATTAATCACCTTAACTAACCAAGCTGTGGGCATCATAGGATTAGATTCTATGGTGGACATACCCACAATAGGCCTTTTTTTCTTGGTCTGTTTGCTGCGTAGATAGGACCTCATCCGTGATACAGTGGATACAAAGCCAGGGGAAATGTTTGTATGATTTGTGACATAAATTGCACAAGCAGTTGGAAAAATGACAAGACTGCGTGTGGTGCCGCATGGAAAAATGAATAGGTGCTTTGATTCATCAAGGATAAGCAGCATGCTTCTGACATACTACACTACATTACCCTTTGACGTTAAGGAAGAGAAAGTGGGTAGTGTCTTATCGTTTAGGCTACATTCAGTATCAGACATGCCTGATGTGGTGGGTGCTACACATTTGTGGTGAAAAGGTAAAAGGGGTGAGTAACCTCCATACACAATGTAAGAGCGATATGGAAAGCATGATCATTATAATTTACTGTAGCCATAACCACAAACATCCATATTCATATAGGGGTATATTCATATATTAACCTCCATACAAAAATGCTACAGTGTATAATAATAAAAAAAATAGATTTGACCTGACTGATATAATTTACTGTAGCCACTACAGCCTCATTATCTCACCTCCAGATTCTCCAACCGACCCTTGAGCCCCTGCATGGTCTTTCCCAGCTGGTCTATAGTTTCCGTGGGGTCCCTGGGAAGGTCTCCCATTGTGTTCTTACTGTAGTCCTTCCGCCTGGAGCTCTGGCCCCTGGACCTGCCCGCTGAGTCCTCCGCGGCCGCCTCGCAACGGGCCAGTTTGGAGTTCAGCTCCTTGATAGTGCCCTGCTGACTCACGATAGTCTCCTTCTGCTGGAGGATGGTCTCTCGGAGTTGGAGGATGGTGTTCCGTAACTCATCCTCCACGGGGCTGGTGCTCTGCACGCGGTTACCGTTGCGTTCGAAGGAGCAGCTAGGTTCGGCGCCCGCCGGGATGGCGGAGCAGAAGAAGCGGCTACCTGTCGCATCCTGAGCGCGCACCGTGCGTCCACTCACTAGGTATAAAAGTCCAACTAAGAAAGCCAGCATGCCGGATACGAGCACAGATTCCTTGTATGTTTGGAAAACTCCTCCTCACGAAATTAATGTTTTTCGTTGAATCACATCGATAGGTTAAATAGCCTAGGCTAAACTCTTGTCTTCAACACCAAAACGCACAATAACATAAATCAGATGGTAGACATAGTTCTGGACTTCGGAACTGACACGAGATCATTTACTGAAGTCAACAGAACTTCAAAACCATTTAGATTAATTGGCTGAGGGCTCCAATCAAATACTATCATAAACCATCCAACCACATAATGATAAATGCCCTCGTCGCAAATGTCATAGAGCAATCGGTTTTCCCTCTCCAAACCTAAATAAATTAATATCGAGGCAATTCTAATTTTACCGAAAGAAAGTTACCATCCTGGTAAAAGATGTAGAATTGATTCTGGTCACGAAGTTGTTGCAGGTTGTTACTGCTCGGAAAGGTTTCTCTCCACACAGTCCATGGTGCCTTAAAAGACAGCGACCTAGCTTCAACAGATTAATATGGAGCGCGCGCGCGGACCGGGGCGCTCCCGCTCATCATCATCTGTTTATGCTCGCTGAGATTCGTATCACGTCATCATCGGATCCCAGCACAGACGAGTCATGCTTTGCCTTCTGGATTCTGTTCGATCTGTTTGTAAAAAGAATGCGCGGAGTTTCATAAGTGAACACCATCCCGTGCATGCCAAAGTGTTTTTGGATGAGGTCTCTAATATCGTGAGTGCAATGTGAGAGCCTTTATCTAGCCTAAAGTAGTCAACAGTGAGTTCGGTTTGAACATTAAATGAGGTTTCTTGTCAGTCCATAGCCTCTTACAGCACACATGTATTTTCTAACGATGTACTAATGCAGTGAATATGAATGTTTAATAGAATTGAGGTTCAGTACTCAGGGAGACTTCTTTGCCCCACTTGAATGGCATGGTCAGACAGTGAGTAGGCTGTAGGTTGTAGTGATGAGTCCAGGAGGGCTAGCTAGATGTAGACCTAATGTGTCAAATGTCACTCTTTTTCTGCTGGAGCATGTAGTTAGAGCTGCCAGGTACCAGCATACCCCTGTAAGTAGGGGCGCCGAGGGTGCTACAGCACATTTACAAGAAAACATTCAGAAACCCCCAAACTACTTCCTGCAACTATGTGTGCCAGTCTGTGAGCAATTTAACTAGAAGCTGTACTTATCCTGTATAGTTTGAGTGTACATTTGAGTAATAGAAAAGTCAAACTTGTAGTTTGGGAGATGGGAGATTCTGGAGTGGTGCCTGAGACAGCATTTTCCACCACCATCAACAAAACATGAACTTATGGAATTTCACGTAGAAAAATGGTGTCTCATCCCTCCAATAGAGTTCTAGACATCCCAGGGCCGAAAATGATTGGCGAGCTCACGAGCAGAGAAGAGTGGAAGGGAGAAAATTGTCTTACGTCAGATAGCGCAACGATTCCTCCTGCACGGATCCAACATTAGCTTGCTAGCTGAGCCAGTCACACTAGCTGAGCCAGTCACACTAGCTGATCCAGTCACACTAGCTGATCCAGTCACACTAGCTGAGCCAGCCACACTAGCTGAGCCAGCCACACTAGCTGAGCCAGCCACACTAGCTGAGCCAGTCACACTAGCTGAGCCAGTCACACTAGCTGAGCCAGTCACACTAGCTGAGCCAGTCACACTAGCTGAGCCAGTCACACTAGCTGATCCAGTCACACTAGCTGAGCCAGTCACACTGAGCCAGCCACACTGATCCAGTCATACTAGCTGAGCCAGTCACACTAGCTGAGCCAGTCACACTGCCTAGTGCTGCACACAAAATGCTGAATGCTTCCACCAATCAGTTGAGGGATGAGCTTCGGGTAGAAGTGACGTCATCTGAAAGAACACTATCTGCTCTCTCTCTCCCTCTTTCTCTCTCTCCCTCTACCTTCTCTCTGTCTGTCTCTCCTTCTCTGTACCTGCCCCCCCCTCTCTATCTTTCACTCTCTGTCTTTCTGGAAGTGAAGTGGAGAGGAAGTTCAGCAACTCTTGGAGGACATTCTGAATGAACCACTGAGACAGAGATGGGATGACAATGTCAACTTTGTCTCTGATTAAAGTAGCTCCTTGATATTAAGTGGTGGCGGTAAAACCTCTTTCCCAGAAAGCTTCACATTCATTCATTATGTAATCCCATCTTGGATGTTTTTTCTCTCTTTGAAATAAATAGTTAATTTTTCTTTTGTTTTGTAAAGCTCTATGGATTTCACATGAACTTTGATAATTCAGTAATGCATATTTTTCCTATGTAATTGCCTCAAGTGAGTTTGTTTCAGAAGTATTCTGATAAACTGTACTTCACTTTGTTGTGTCTCAAATGACCAACAGGTAGGATCCAACTCTGTTTTGAGGTCATACTCACACCAGATCACAGTCTGCTACAAAGTTTCCAATCAGCAAAGAGCCGTGCACATTTTGTGTGTTGGAACAATCACCCCCTACTACTTCCTGCTGCTCACTACCTGTTGGTCAATGGTCATGACAGAGAACTAGTGACAGTAGCAGCTCTGTGACGGTTTCTGGTCCAGCTGAGCTGTTATCGACAGGTAGTGACAGGTCTCATCAACCCTCTGACACACATACACACGCAAACAAATGCACGCCCACACATCTGCCTGAAAGCACTGGGCTGGCAAGCACACACGTGAACGCAAGGAAGCACACACAAACGGATACATACACACCTATATAAAAGTCTTTACAATTTTGATTATACGTTGTTGGGTTCTGAGAATATGAAAATATACTTATTCATGTCACTGATGGAGTGCTGAGGTTTAGAGAGTCTACACCAGAAGTTAAGGGTTATAGGAGGAAGGTATATAGTGTGTGCAATTAAGCTTGGAATGTGTTGAGTGCAGGGAAGCGATTGCACGTGGCAGGCATTGATAAGGGGAGAGAGCCATGGATTACCTGATTGAGGGGGGTTCAGGTCAGGTCACCTTAAGGGAGAAATAAAAGTTCATGGCCCGTATCACTAGTGTCCTGCTTAGCAGTAAAGAACAATGTTGGTACAGATGGGTAGGAGGAGACTCAGCCAATGAGGAATGGTTAAATATCAGTGCTTGTGTGAAAATGTTTTTGTCTAATGTATATGTATTGATCCTCTTGTTAAGCTTTCATAATGTCCGTTGTGTTTTTACTCTGAGAATTAGAACCGTACAACGTGAATGAATAATCTATCTTCGATGTCAAGCTTTAACTTTCTCAGAAACAACACCAGGATTAATGTGAAAACAACACGACAGAACACACACCTCCCTCACACACCGCCCAGAAGTGGGAAACTAACCGAATACAGATTAAAGCACAAGTTGCTCTTTTACATAAACTACAGAGGGGACCTGATGACACAAACACGCTGGGTTTGGTAATTACTTGGACACGTGTGCATCAGTCTTGGCATTTTGATACTGCCATCACATTGGTTGCACTGTAGTCAGTAGGACAGCTGCACTGAGAGAGAGATTGATTTTTCAAAAGGCTGCAGTGGTCTTTGATGTTGAACATGGCATGGAACCGAGGCAGCAGCAGCGATACCGTTACCGCTACCTTTCCCAATGCCAGGGTAAAATAACACCATATCCTTGTTTACTGAGAAGACTGGAGAAGTATCAAGGGTGTCGTGTGTATGCAGCGTTCACCTTCACAGATCAGTCTGGACGTTGCTTTCAGAGTTCAGAAAGGAAACACCACATGCACAATTAACCATTTATTAGAAAGATTACATTAGTCTGGGAGTTAGACTCTGCTCCTTCAGCGTAGCTTACTGACAGAGTGAAGCATCATATAAAGATTACATTAGTCTGGGAGTTAGACTCTGCTCCTTCAGGGTAGCTTACTGACAGAGTGAAGCATCATATAAAGATTACATTAGTCTGGGAGTTAGACTCTGCTCCTTCAGGGTAGCTTACTGACAGAGTGAAGCATCATATAAAGATTACATTAGTCTGGGAGTTAGACTCTGCTCCTTCAGGGTAGCTTACTGACAGAGTGAAGCATCATATAAAGATTACATTAGTCTGGGAGTTAGACTCTGCTCCTTCAGGGTAGCTTACTGACAGAGTGAAGCATCATATAAAGATTACATTAGTCTGGGAGTTAGACTCTGCTCCTTCAGGGTAGCTTACTGACAGAGTGAAGCATCATATAAAGATTACATTAGTCTGGGAGTTAGACTCTGCTCCTTCAGGGTAGCTTACTGACAGAGTGAAGCATCATATAAAGATTACATTAGTCTGGGAGTTAGACTCTGCTCCTTCAGCGTAGCTTACTGACAGAGTGAAGCATCATATAAAGATTACATTAGTCTGGGAGTTAGACTCTGCTCCTTCAGGGTAGCTTACTGACAGAGTGAAGCATCATATAAAGATTACATTAGTCTGGGAGTTAGACTCTGCTCCTTCAGCGTAGCTTACTGACAGAGTGAAGCATCATTATAAAGATTACATTAGTCTGGGAGTTAGACTCTGCTCCTTCAGGGTAGCTTACTGACAGAGTGAAGCATCATATAAATATTACATTAGTCTGGGAGTTAGACTCTGCTCCTTCAGGGTAGCTTACTGACAGAGTGAAGCATCATATAAAGATTACATTAGTCTGGGAGTTAGACTCTGCTCCTTCAGGGTAGCTTACTGACAGAGTGAAGCATTATATAAAGATTACATTAGTCTGGGAGTTAGAATCTGCTCCTTCAGGGTAGCTTACTGACAGAGTGAAGCATCATATAAAGATTACATTAGTCTGGGAGTTAGACTCTGCTCCTTCAGCGTAGCTTACTGACAGAGTGAAGCATCATATAAAGATTACATTAGTCTGGGAGTTAGACTCTGCTCCTTCAGGGTAGCTTACTGACAGAGTGAAGCATCATATAAAGATTACATTAGTCTGGGAGTTAGACTCTGCTCCTTCAGGGTAGCTTACTGACAGAGTGAAGCATCATATAAAGATTACATTAGTCTGGGAGTTAGACTCTGCTCCTTCAGCGTAGCTTACTGACAGAGTGAAGCATCATATAAAGATTACATTAGTCTGGGAGTTAGACTCTGCTCCTTCAGCGTTGTCACGTCCTGACCTTAGTTCCTTTTTTATGTCTCTATTTTGGTTTGGTCAGGGCGTGAAACATCCGAGACCCCTCCCACAGTCCCCCCCAAGAAAGAAAAAAAATAAATATATATATATATAAAATTCTTCCATTCCCCACCCCCAAGAAACCCCCCAATGCACCAACAACCAAGAAAATTAACTAAAGAGAAAAAAGAAAAAGACAAAGGAAAACAGAAAACAACAATGCAAAAAAACTAAGGACATCAAGTACAACTGAAATCATAACAGCAAGGCCAACTGTATGTGTTTGAGGGCATATCTGGCACTATTTACGTGTGTGTGTCCGTGTATGTGTGTATTTCAATGAGAGTGTGTGTATATGCATGTGAACAAACACCTGCCTCAGGCAAACCGGCATTAACTGTAAAAACACTGCCCCTCAGTGTCATTCCAACTTACTTTATATTATGTTTTATTTTGACTTTATTTTTTATACTTTTATCTTTGACCATCATTCTATCTCCCGCCCAGCAACTCCCAGCACTCCCACTTGTCTCTAATTCCACATCCCAACCCTCAGCTTCCCTCAGCCCATCCCACCTATCTCTGATGGCCACCCTGGCATGATGACTCCTTGCTGTCCCCAGTCCACCTGGCCGTGCTGCTGCTCCAGTTTCAACTGTTCTGCCTGCGGCTATGGAACCCTGACCTGTTCACCGGACGTGCTACCTGTCCCAGACCTTCTGTTTTAAACTCTGTAGAGACAGCAGGAGCGGTACAGATACTCTGAATGATCGGCTATGAAAAGCCAACTGACATTTACTCCTGAGGTGCTGACTTGCTGCACCTTCGACAACTACTGTGATTATTATTATTTGACCATGCTGGTCATTTATGAACATTTGAACATCTTGGCCATGTTCTGTTATAATCTCCACCCGGCACAGACAGAAGAGGACTGGCCACCCCTCATAGCCTGGTTTCTTCCTGGGTTTTGGCCTTTCTAGGGAGTTTTTCCTAGCCACCGTGCTTCTACACCTACATTGCTTGCTGTTTGGGGTTTTAGGCTGGGTTTCTGTACAGCACTGTGAGATATCAGCTGATGTAAGAAGGGCTTTATAAATAATTTTGATTTGATTTGATAAGAGGATATTGTATTTTCTGTACATTGCAAGATAAGAAGAGAATGTATTTTCTGCATATTGCAAGATAAGAACACATTGTATTTTCTGCATATTGCAAGATAAGAAGAGGATGTATTTTCCGCATATTGCAAGATAAGAAGACATTGAATTTTCTGCATTTTGCAAGATAAGAAGATAATATATTTTCTGCACATTGCAAGATAAGAAGACATTGTATTGTCTGTAAGCTAGTCACCCAGCTGAACCACGTCCTACTTTTCTCTATCAAGATGCAGCACACTGAGTATCCAGGGTCCACTTTATTTTCCAATATGGGGCAACAATAGCATAGAGGTTAGAGAGGCAGACCGGGAACTGCTCTGCTCCTGACCCTGTACATCTCTCTGTGTGTGTGTGTGTGTGTGTGTGTGTGTGTGTGTGTGTGTGTGTGTGTGTGTGTGTGTGTGTGTGTGTGTGTGTGTGTGTGTGTGTGTGTGTGTGTGTGTGTGTGTGTGTGTGTGTGTGTGTGTGTGTGTGTTGGGAAAGGCAGAACACACATTTCCGTTCCAACCAATGGATAATAAAGTTGTGTTTTATTTGTTGCAATATGAAACTCTTGATGAGTTGGTAATTGCAAACAAACAATATATTCCACAGCTTGTGATTTACATAATACCATGCTGCTCCTGAGTGGTATGGATAATGGCAGCCCACACACCACCCGGCCGGCCATCAGGCCCTGGCATAGCCTCAGAGGGGTGTGTATGTGTGTGCATGTTCACATTTTATTAGTCTTATTTTAGTATTTTTTATTTAACCTTTATTTAACTAGGCAAATTGATTAAGAACAAATTCTTATTTTACAATGACAGCCTACCCCAGCCAAACACTCCACTAACCCGGGCGACGCTGTGCCAATTGTATGCCGCCCTATGGGACTCCCGATCACGACCGGTTGTAACCAGGGTCTGTAGTGACGCCTCTAGCACTGAGATAGAGTGCTTTAGATCGCTGCGCCACTCGGGAGTATGTACAGGATACACATGGTAAACATCGTCCAATTAAATGTCTACTTAAAGGTTCCCTCTCGACAATGCAACAACAGTAAGGCATAATGAAACATACGAATATGAACATAAATGAAATGGCTCAGTACAACAGAATAAACATGCTATTTAACACTGGCCAGTTTTTTTTAGATACACCCATCTGGTACTGGGTCAGACCCCCTTTTGCCTCCAGAGCAGCCTGAATTCTTCGGAGCATGGAAACATTGTCCAATTGGTATCAAGGGACCTAACATGTGTCAGGAAAACATTCCCCACACCATTACAACACCGCCACCAGCCTGTATTTGTATTTATTAAGGATCAGCATTAGTTCCTGCCAAGGCAGCGGCTAGTCTTCCTGGGGTCTAGCAACATTAAGGCAGTTATAATATTACATGACATTACACTTCATAACACTTTTCACAACACATTAAGTGTGTGCCCTCAGACTGCTACTCTACTGCCAGATATCTACAATACAAAATCCATGTGTGTAGAGTGCATGTGTTAGTATGTGTATGTCTTGTGGCATTGTGGGGTATGCATGGGTGTCCGAGTTCGGTGCTAGTAGTTTAAACAGACAGCTCGGTGCATTCAACATGTCAACACTTCTTACAAAAACATGTAGTGCTGCAGTCAATCTCTCCTCTACTTTGAGCCAAGATTGATATGCATATTATTCATGTCTTTGTGGCACCTGACCACACAACTGGACAGTAGTCCAGGGGTGACAAAACTAGGGCCTGTAGACCTGCGCTGTTGATAGTGTTGTTAAAAAGGCAGAGCAGCGCTTTATTATGGACAGACTTCTCCCAATCTTAGCTAATGTTGCTTCAACATGTTTTGACCATGACAGTTTACAATCCAGGGTTACTCCAAGCAGTTTAATCACCTCAACTTGCTCAATGTACACATTATTCATTACAAGGATAAGTTGAGGTTTAGGGTTTATGGAATGATTTATCCCAAATACAATGCTTTTAGTTTTTGAAATATTTAGGACTAACTTATTTCTTGCCACCCATTCTGAAACTGACTGCAGCTCTTTGTTAATAAGGCATCCTGCTAGTGGGACATCTTCCGCTGAAACTGGAGGGCGCATAATTCAAATAAATAATAATACAAATTATGGATATTAAACATTTAAGTACATACAAGTGTCTTATATATCGGTTCTAAGCTTAAATTCTTGTTAATCTAACTGCACTGTCCGATTTACAGTAGGCTTTACAGCAAAAGCATGCAAGGCAATTGTTTGAGGACGGCGCCCCACATCAAAATATTTTTCCACCGGCACAGGTTTCATAAATTCATAAATAGCGATTTAAATATTCACTTACTTTTTGAAAATCTTCCTCTGATTTGTCAACCAAAGCGTCCCAGCTATAACATGTAGTGTCGTTTTGTTAGATAAAATCATTTTTTTTATCCCAAAAAGTCTGTTTAGTTGAGTAATCCACTCGTTCAACATGCCAAGATAGGAATCCGAAAATGTACCCCTAAACTTTGTTTCAACAAGTCAAAATACATTTCTATTAAATCCTCAGGTACCATAAAATGTAATTAAACTATAATATTTCATACGGAAAGAAGTGTGTTCAATAGGAAAGCGATATCAGCAGGTGCGGGTCCTCTTCATCGAACGCGCATACACGGATATCCAAGTCTGTGTCCCTATAGTAAAACTCATATTTCTTACTTTTTGGGGGGAAGAAACAAGCCTGAAACCTTGAACAAAGACTACTGACACCTAGTGGAAGCCATAGGAATTGCATACTGGGAGATAGATTTAATTGTTTCCCTCTACGTTCCATTGGAAGAGCATGGGCTCTCAAAAAATTACATCTTGTTGGTTTTTCTTTGGTTTTTCTCACCATATCTATTGTGTTATAGTCACCTACATTATTTTAACATTTATACGTTCTTCAGAGTGTTTTCTTTCCAATGGTACCAATAATATGCATATCCTGGCTTCAGGGCCTGAGCAACAGGCAGTTTACTTTGGGCACGTCAGTCAGGTGGAAATTGAAAGAAATAGGCCCTAGCCATTACGTGTTGCAGTGATTTCACTTGCTGTAGTTGCTGACGTGTATAGTGTTGAGTCATCCGCATACATAGACACTTTACTCAACGCCAGTGGCAGGTCATTAGTAATGACTGAAAAAAGTAAGGGGCCTAGACAGCTGCCCTGCTGAATGTCTGATATTACCTGGATTATGTTGGAGAGGCTTCCATTAAAGAACACCCTCTGTGTACTGTTAGACAGGTAACTCTTTATATAGCAGGGGGTGTAAAGCCCTAACACATACCTTTTTCCAGCAGGAGACTATGATCGATAATGTCTAAAGCCACACTAACAGCTCCCACAATCTTTTTATCATCAATTTCTCTCCGCCAATCATCAGTCATTTGTGTTAGTGCCGTGCAAGTTCAATGCTCTTCCCTATAAGTGTGCTGAAAGTCTGTTTTCTAATTGTTTACTGTCATTGTATCTGGTCAAACACCATTTTTCTAAAAGTTTACTAAGGGTTTTGGTAAGCTGATTGGTCTGTTATTTGAGCGGTAAAAGGGGCTTTACTATTCTTAAGTAGTGGAATGACTTTTGCTTCCCTCCAGGCCGGAGGGCAAACACTTTCTAGTAGGCTATTATCCTCAGTCATTTTCCATCCGTTGTCATTGTTGATAGACAACAATAATTTCTTCACCTCTTCCACACTCACTTTACGGAATTCAAAATGACAACGCTTGTATTTCATAATTTGGTCAGTTATACTTGGATGTGTAGGGTCGGCGTTTGTTGCTGGCATGTCATGCTTACGTTTGCTAATCTTGCCAATGAAAACATCATTAAAGTAGTTGGCAACATCATTGGGTTTTGTGATGAATGAGCCATCTGATTCAATGAATGATACAGCTGAGTTTGCCTTTTTGCCCAAAATTTCATTTAATAAGGTGCTCCAAAGCTTTTTACTATCATTCTTTATGTCATTTATCTTTGTTCCATAGTATAGTTTCTTCTTTTATTCAGTTTAGTCACAGGATTTCTCAAATTTGCAGTATGTTTGCCAAATGTTTGTGCAGCCACTTATTTGCCATTCCTTTTGCCTCATCCCCTCTTAACCATACCATTTTTAAATTCCTCATCAATCAAAGGGGATTTAACAGGTTTTACAGTCATTTCCTTAACGTGTGCATGCTTACTAGTAACTGAAATAAGCAATTTCACAAATGTAGATAATATTATTTATGTCATCAATGTATCAATGTCATCAATGTATTGTATGACCTCTTATCCACCCTATAAGGCCCAGCCTTGGTAACTTTGGTTTTCCTAGATATGGCTACTATATTGTGATCACTACGTCCAATGGATTTCGATACTGTACCGTTGACACCAGGCAGGATGAGGCCATCGACTCCTGCTGCTGACGCCAAATCCTGACTCTGCCATCAGCAGGACGCAACAGGAACCGGGATTTGTCAGACTAGGCAATGTCTTTCCACTCCTCAATTGTCCAGTGTTGGTGATGGCGTGCCCACTGGAGCCGTTTCTTCTTGTTTTCAGCTGATAGGAGTTGAACCTGGCGTGGTCGTCTGCTACAATAGCCCATCCGTGACAAGGACCAACGAGTTGTGCATTCCGAGATGCCGTTCTGCACTCCACTGTTGTACTGTGCCGTTATCTACTGTGTCGTTAATCTGGACCCCTACAAATCGGCTGGGCTAGGGAATCTGGACCCTCTCTTTGATGATGATCTGCCACAATTGTTGCAACCCCTATTACTAGCCTGTTGAACCTCTCTTTCGTCTTGTCTGAGATCCCCAAAGATTGGAAAGCTGCTGCGGTCATCCCACTCTTCAAAGGGGGAGACAATCTAGACCCAAACTGTTACAGACCTGTATTTATCCTACCCTATCTTTCTACGGTCTTCGAAAGCCAAGTTAACAAACAGATTACTGACCGTTTTGAATCCCACCGTACCTTCTCCGCTATGCAATCTGGTTTCCGAGCTGGTCATGGGTGCACCTCAGCCACGCTCAAGGTCCTAAACGATATCATAACCGCCATCGATAAAAGACAATACCGTGAAGCTGTATTCATCGACCTCGCCAAGGCTTTCGACTCTGTCAATCACCACATTCTTATCGGCAGACTCAGCAGCCTTGGTTTCGCAAATAACTGCCTCGCCTGGTTCACCAACTACTTCTCAGACAGAGTTCAGTGTGTCAAATCGGAGGGCCTGTTGCCTGGACCTCTCGCAGTCTCTATGGGGATGCCACAGGGTTCAATTCTCGGGCCGAGTCTTTTCTCTGTATACCTCAATGATGTCGCTCTTGCTGCTGGTGATTCTCTGATCCACCTCTACGCAGACGACACCATTCTGTATACTTCTGGCCCTTCTTTGGATACTGTGTTAACTAACCTCCAGACGAGCTTCAATGCTATACAACTCTCCTTCCGTGGCCTCCAACTGCTCTTAAATGCAAGTAAAACTAAATGCATGCTCTTCAACCGATCGCTGCCCGCACCTGCCCGCCCGTCTAGCATCACTACTCTGGATGGTTCTGACTTAGAATATGTGTACAATTAGAAATACCTAGGTGTCTGACTGTAAACTCTCCTTCCAGACTCACATTAAGCATCTCCAATCCAAAATTAAATCTAGAACTGTCTTCCTATTTCGCAACAAAGCATCCTTCACTCATGCTGCCAAACATACACTCGTAAAACTGACTAACCTACTGATCCTTAACTACGGCGATGTCATTTATAAAATAGCCTCCAACGCAAATTGGATGCAGTCTATCACAGTGCCATCCGTTTTGTCACCAAAGCCCCATACTACCCACCACTGCGACCTGTATGCTCTCGTTGGCTGGCCCTCGCTTCATATTCGTCGCCAAACCCACTGGCTCCAGGTCATCTATAAGTCTTTGCTAGGTAAAGCCCCGCCTTATCTCAGCTCACTGGTCACCATAGCAGCACCCACCCAGAGCACGCGCTCCAGCAGGTATATTTCACTAGTCACCCCCAAAGCAAATTCCTCATTTGGCTGCCTTTCCTTCCAGTTCTCTGCTGCCAATGACTGAAACGAATTCCAAAAATCTCTGAAGCTGGAGACTCATATCTCCCTCACTAACTTTAAGCATCAGCTGTCAGAGCAGCTCACAGATCACTGCACCTGTACATAGCCCATCTGTAAATAGCCCATCCAACTACCTCATCCCCATATTGTTATTTTTTTATTTTATTTGCTCCTTTGCACACCAGTATCTCTACTTGCACATTCATCTTCTGCACATCTATCACTCCAGTGTTTATTTGCTAAATTGTAATTACTTCACCACTACGGCCTATTTATTGTCTTACCTCCATAATCTTACCTCATTTGCACACATTGCATATAGACTTTTTTCTATTGTCTTATTGACTGTACATTTGTTTATTCCATGTGTAACTCTGTGTTGTTGTTTATGTCGCACTGTTTTGCTTTGTCTTGGCCAGGTCGCAGTTGTAAATGAGAACTTGTTCTCAACTGGCCTACCTGGTTAAATAAAGGTGAAATAAAATGTAAAAATATATATTTTTTTACCTGTTTGTGGCCCGCCTGTTAGCATTTTCCTTCGACCCCTCTCATCAACGAGCTGTTTTCGCCCACTGGACTGCCGCTGACTGGATGTTTTTTGTTTCTCACACCATTCTCAGTAAACTCTAGACACTGTTGTGCGTGAAAAGCCCAGAAGAACAGCCGTTTCTGAGATACTGGAACCGGCGCGCCTGGCACTAACGATCATTCCACGCACAAAGTCACTTAGGTCACCTGTTTTGACATTCTAACGTTCAATCGAACAGTAACTGCATGTCTCGATGCCTGTCTGCCTGCTTTATATAGCAAGCCACGGCCACTGGACTTACTGTCTGCAGGAGCAAACCATTTTCGGTAAAGTCCTGTACCTTATAAACTGGCCACTGAGTGTACAAACTTGCCATGTGCGTGTGTGGGTGGGTGGTTATATGTGTGACAATTGTAGATCTCCTTTGGCCTTGTTCTCAGATACACGATCCTGGCTCAATAGTTCTATTAATAATATTGTACAGGAAGCAGAATGTTGAGGTTATCCATTGATGCCTGTTTGTCATTTATAGAGAGGGTCATTATTTTCAGAGCCTTGAACATTGACAGCTCTGGTTGATTGTAGAGAAATGTTGCATTCTTATGTACGTTTAACATTCAAGTTAAAGCTACTTTCCATTCCATATATATTTGTTTGGAGTTACCTTGGACTCACAGCCTTGAGTCTGTTTCAGGTGGCTACACAGCCTTGAGCCTGTTTCAGGTAACTACACAGCCTTGAGCCTGTTTCAGGTAACTACACATTCTTGAGCCTGTTTCAGGTAGCTACACAGCCTTGAGCCTGTTTCAGGTAACTACACAGCATTGAGCCTGTTTCAGGTAACTACACAGCCTTGAGTCTGTTTCAGGTGG
>NW_026601271.1:0-12500 GCF_029448725.1 Salvelinus fontinalis
GGTCTAAAGTAGTGCACTATATAGGGAACAGGTTACCATAGGGCTCTGGTCTAAAGTAGTGCACTATGTAGGGAATAGGGTTCTATAGGGCTCTGGTCTAAAGTAGTGCACTATATAGGGAATAGGGTTCTATAGGGCTCTGGTCTAAAGTAGTGCACTATATAGGGAATACGGTTCTATAGGGCTCTGGTCTAAAGTAGTGCACTATATAGGGAATAGGTTACCATAGGGCTCTGGTCTAAAGTAGTGCACTATGTAGGGAATAGGGTTCTATAGGGCTCTGGTCTAAAGTAGTGCACTATGTAGGGAATAGGGTTCTATAGGGCTCTGGTCTAAAGTAGTGCACTATGTAGGGAATAGGGTTCTATAGGGCTCTGGTCTAAAGTAGTGCACTATGTAGGGAATAGGGTTCTATAGGGCTCTGGTCTAAAGTAGTGCACTATATAGGGAATAGGGTTCTATAGGGCTCTGGTCTAAAGTAGTGCACTATATAGGAAATAGGTTACCATAGGGCTCTGGTCTAAAGTAGTGCACTATATAGGGAATAGGTTACCATAGGGCTCTGGTCTAAAGTAGTGCACTATGTAGGGAATAGGGTGCCATAGGGCTCTGGTCTAAAGTAGTGCACTATATAGGGAATAGGTTACCATAGGGCTCTGGTCTAAAGTAGTGCACTATGTAGGGAATAGGGTGCCATAGGGCTCTGGTCTAAAGTAGTGTATATAGGGAATTTGGGAATTGTCCTCTATGTCGGCACATACTGCACTACCTATGATTAGCAGATGCATTTGACTTCCTGTTACTCATCATGAAGGACCTGGAAGAAAAGCATCAACTGATGTTCATATCTATGATGGAGAACAAAACACCAGCAGCACTCAACAACAAACACAGCTGACCACCTACTTTAGACCAGGACCCTATGGAACCCTATTACTGTTATAGTGCACTACTTTAGACCAGAGCCCTATGGCACCCTATTCCCTATATAGTGCACTACTTTAGACCAGAGCCCTATGGCACCCTATTCCCTATATAGTGTAGTACTTTAGACCAGAGCCCTATGGCACCCTATTCCCTATATAGTGCACTACTTTAGACCAGAGCCCTATGGCACCCTATTCCCTATATAGTGTAGTACTTTAGACCAGAGCCCTATGGCATCCTATTCCCTATATAGTTCCTATGGGCCCTTGTCATCGGTAGTGCACTATGTAGGGAGTAAGGTGCCCTATTACTGTTATAGTTCCTATGGGCCCTGGTTATAGGTAGTGCACTATGTAAGGAGTAAGGTGCCTTATTCCCTATATAGTTGCTATGGGCCCTAGTCATAGCTAGTGCACTATGTAGGGAGTAAGGTGCCCTATTACTGTTATAGTTCCTATGGGCCCTGGTTATAGCTAGTGCACTATGTAGGGAGTAAGGTGCCCTGTTCCCCATATAGTTCCTATGGGCCCTGGTTATAGCTAGTGCACTATGTAGGGAGTAAGGTGCCCTATTCCCCATATAGTTCCTATGGGCCCTGGTTATAGCTAGTGCACTATGTAGGGAGTAAGGTGCCCTATTCCCCATATAGTTGCTATGGGCCCTAGTCATAGGTAGTGCACTATGTAGGGAGTAAGGTGCCATTTGAGATGCAGGACAAAGCGTGATATTGTCGTTCAATTTATGCCAGATTCAAGTTTCTATTTCCATTTGTTAGGATTCAGATTAGAGCTGCCTCTAATCTGAAGGTAATGTGTTCTGGTGCTTGAAGAATTACCAACAAAACATTAATATCCGATCAGCAGAGTACAAATCAAAGCCAGGACTGCCCTGACCTTAGAGAGACGTTTTGTTTCTCTATTTGGTGAGGTCAGGGGTGGGCATTCTATGTTTTGTATTTCTTTGTGATTGGCCGATTGTGGTTCCCAATCAGAGGCAGCTGTCTATCGTTGTCTCTGATTGGGAATCATACTTAGGTAGCCTTTTTTTCTCACCTATGTTGTGGGATCTTGTTTTTCTACAGCTCTTGTAGCCTACGGAACGGTACGTTCGTTTTGGTTTCACTTTGTTATTTTGTTGAGGTTCTCATTGAAATAAATATGATGACCACAAATTACGCTGCGCCTTGATCTCCTTCAAACAACGCACGTTACAAGGACTAAGTTAGTCTCCTTTCTGAAACATTGACAAGGAAACGTGGAAGAAAAAGAGCTTGGGATTGTAAAGAAGAGCAGCTAGTGTTTGAGTAGATGTTGTGACTGTGTGTTTGGTGACTAACGGTCTCCTCTCTCTCGCTGTCAGAAGAGCAGCTAGTGTTTGAGTAAATGTTGTGACTGTGTGTTTGGTGACTAACGGTCTCCTCTCGCTGTCAGAAGAGCAGCTAGTGTTTGAGTAAATGTTGTGACTGTGTGTTTGGTGACTAACGGTCTCCTCTCTCTGTCAGACGAGCAGCTAGTGTTTGAGTAAATGTTGTGACTGTGTGTTTGGTGACTAACGGCCTCCTCTCTCTGTCAGAAGAGCAGCTAGTGTTTGAGTAAATGTTGTGACTGTGTGTTTGGTGACTAACGGCCTCCTCTCTCTGTCAGAAGAGCAGCTAGTGTTTGAGTAGATGGTGTGACTGTGTGTTTGGTGACTAACGGTCTCCTCTCTCTGTCAGAAGAGCAGCTAGTGTTTGAGTAAATGTTGTGACTGTGTGTTTGTTGAGTAACAGTCTCCTCTCTCTCTCTGTCAGAAGAGCAGCTAGTGTTTGAGTAAATGTTGTGACTGTGTGTTTGGTGACTAACGGTCTCCTCTCTCTCGCTGTCAGAAGAGCAGCTAGTGTTTGAGTAAATGGTGTGACTGTGTGTTTGGTGACTAACGGTCTGCTCTCGCTGTCAGACGAGCAGCTAGTGTTTGAGTAAATGGTGTGACTGTGTGTTTGGTGACTAACGGTCTCCTCTCTCTCGCTGTCAGACGAGCAGCTAGTGTTTGAGTAAATGGTGTGACTGTGTGTTTGTTGACTAACAGTCTCCTCTCTCTCTGTCAGAAGAGCAGCTAGTGTTTGAGTAAATGTTGTGACTGTGTGTTTGGTGACTAACGGTCTCCTCTCTCTCTCTGTCAGAAGAGCAGCTAGTGTTTGAGTAGATGTTGTGACTGTGTGTTTGTTGACTAACAGTCTCCTCTCTCTCTCTGTCAGAAGAGCAGCTAGTGTTTGAGTAAATGTTGTGACTGTGTGTTTGGTGACTAACGGTCTCCTCTCTCTCTCGCTGTCAGAAGAGCAGCTAGTGTTTGAGTAAATGGTGTGACTGTGTGTTTGGTGACTAACGGTCTCCTCTCTCTCGCTGTCAGAAGAGCAGCTAGTGTTTGAGTAGATGTTGTGACTGTGTGTTTGGTGACTAACGGTCTCCTCTCTCTCTCTGTCAGACGAGCAGCTAGTGTTTGAGTAAATGTTGTGACTGTGTGTTTGGTGACTAACGGTCTGCTCTCGCTGTCAGACGAGCAGCTAGTGTTTGAGTAAATGGTGTGACTGTGTGTTTGGTGACTAACGGTCTCCTCTCTCTCGCTGTCAGACGAGCAGCTAGTGTTTGAGTAAATGGTGTGACTGTGTGTTTGTTGACTAACAGTCTCCTCTCTCTCTCTGTCAGAAGAGCAGCTAGTGTTTGAGTAAATGTTGTGACTGTGTGTTTGGTGACTAACGGTCTCCTCTCTCTCTCGCTGTCAGACGAGCAGCTAGTGTTTGAGTAAATGTTGTGACTGTGTGTTTGGTGACTAACGGTCTCCTCTCTCTCTCGCTGTCAGACGAGCAGCTAGTGTTTGAGTAAATGGTGTGACTGTGTGTTTGTTGACTAACAGTCTCCTCTCTCTCTCTGTCAGAAGAGCAGCTAGTGTTTGAGTAAATGTTGTGACTGTGTGTTTGGTGACTAACGGTCTCCTCTCTCTCTCGCTGTCAGAAGAGCAGCTAGTGTTTGAGTAAATGTTGTGACTGTGTGTTTGGTGACTAACGGTCTCCTCTCTCTCGCTGTCAGACGAGCAGAGTGCGCTTTGTCACCAAGATGTATTATCTGCGGATAAAAAGTTTTGCCGGTTGTTAGGATTTTATATCACCCATTTTGATGGACGATTATAGGGAAGGAGGAAGAGCTTTTCAAGCCATTACTCGACGCCTCGTCAATTTAAGCCTAAGCAGTTTCAACGTTTATGTTTACTAATTCTACTGGTGATATAAAAAGGGGGACAGGAAATGTCATCCTACAGCAGCCATAAAGAGGACGAGAGGGGGATGTTGGAGGAGAGAGAGGATGAAGGAGGAGAGAGGGAGGAGAAGGGAGGAGAGAGGGGAGAGGGGGTAGAGGGAGGAGAGAGGGATGAGGGAGTAGAGGGAGGAGAGAGGGATGAGGGAGGAGAGGGAGGAGTAGAGGGATGAGGGAGGAGAGAGGGAGGAGTAGAGGGAGGAGAGAGGAGAGGGAGGAGTAGAGGGAGGAGAGAGGAGAGGGAGGAGTAGAGGGAGGAGAGAGGAGAGGGAGGAGAGAGGGATGAGGGAGGAGTAGAGGGAGGAGAAAGGAGAGAGGGATGAGGGAGTAGTAGAGGGAGGAGTAGAGAGAGGAGAGAGTAGAGGGAGGTGAGAGGGAGGAGTAGAGGGAGGAGAGAGGGGAGGGAGGTGAGAGGGAGGAGAGAGGAGAGGGAGGAGAGAGGGATCAGGGAGGAGAAGGGAGGAGAGAGGGATGAGGGAGAAGAGCGGAGAGAGGGATGAGGGAGGAGAAAGGAGGAGAGTGGGATGAGGGAGGAGAGAGGGAGAAGGGAGGAGAGAGGGATGAGGGAGGAAAGGGAGGAGATAAGGATGATGGAGGAAAGGGAGGAGAGAGGGATGAGGGAGGAGAGGGAGGAGGAGCAGAGGAAGGAGATAGGGAGGAGAGAGGGAGAAGGGTTGTTTTTCATCTCTGTCTCTCCACATGCTGCATATGTAATCGTGTCAGAGGAAAGACACACAGCTACCGTCTGGTTCTATGAACCTGAAACAGGGACCGGGATTGTATAAACACGCACGCGCACACACACACACACACACACACACACACACACACACACACACACACACACACACACACACACACACACACACACACACACACACACACACACACACACACACACACACACACACACACACACACACACACACACACACACACACACACACACACACACACACACACACACACACACACACACACACACACACACACACACACACACACACACACTGTGTAGCATCTGAGCTAATGCAGCTGGGCTACAGTAAACACTTGTTTTAGTATGCTGGTTGTGTCAACAACATCTCATTCTAATTCTGCTCTCTCCTATGTACAGGACCCTGGTAGAATACTAATCTAGGACCTGGTTTTGGATGGTTACTTTCCTTTCCTCCACCTCAAACAGTTGCTGTTTCTCCCTCTCTCTCTCTCTCTCTCTCTCTCTCTCTCTCTCTCTCTCTCTCTCTCTCTCTCTCTCTCTCTCTCTCTCTCTCTCTCTCTCTCTCTCTCTCTCTCTCTCTCTCTCTCTCTCTCTCTCTCTCTCTCTCTCTCTCTCTCTCTCTCTCTCTCTCTCTCTCTCTCTCTCTCTCTCTCTCTCTCTCTCTCTCTCTCTCTCTATTTCTCTCTCTCTCTATTTCTCTATTTCTCTCTCTCTCTATTTCTCTCTCTCTCTCTCTCTCTATTTCTCTCTCTCTCTCTCTCTCTATTTCTCTCTCTCTCTCTCTCTCTATTTCTCTCTCTCTCTCTCTCTCTATTTCTCTCTCTCTCTCTCTCTCTATTTCTCTCTATTTCTCTCTCTCTCTATTTCTCTCTCTCTCTCTCTCCCCCTCTCTCTCTCCCCCTCTCGCTCTCCCCCTCTCGCTCTCTCTCTCCCCCTCTCTCTCGCCGTCTCCACGAGACCCTTCACTCTTACACTTGCTGTTTTTCCTCTATCTCTCTGTTTTTTCTGATCTCTCCAGATTGCTATTGTTAATACCCTCACTGATTAGATTTCATATCTTGTCTCGAATTCTTGTCTCTTGGTTAGGTTCAGCCTATGGCCATTAGAATGTTGCTTAGCTTCTTGCGAATATAGGGGGTGCTGTTTCGACTTAGCATAAATTGGTCTCCAGATTAAAATGCCTAGTACTCAATTCTTGCTCCTACAATATGTATATTATTATTATTATTGGATAGAAAACACTCTCTAGTTTCTGTAGCTGTTGGAATTATGTCTCTGAGTGAAACAGAACTCCTTCTACAGCACATTTCATGACAGGGAGTGAGATTTCAGAAATCTTGGCCCCTGTTCCCAGGTCAGTTGTAATGTCCCTGTGAATGCTATGGGGATACAAACACTGCCTACGTCTTCCTCTAGATGTCAGTAAGTGGTGACAATTTGAATGGAGTCGATTGCGCAATCAGGGCCTGTATAAAAGACCAAAGACCGGAAGTACATTTCTTTTCCTGGCTGCGCTTGACGCACGATGGACGTCGGACTGGCCTCCTTCCAAGCTGTTGTTTAGGCAGTAATATATCTCCGGTTATGTTTTTACTCGTTATAGGTGTTAAAAACATCATAAGGTAGTTAATTTAAACCGTTTTACAGCAATTTATATCCGTTTAGTGCGATTTTATGGCATTTCTGTGTGACGCACTTCGAAGAGCTGGGCACTTTTCTAGTACATGCTGAACGTTAGTGGCCATTTCGACGGGACAAGAGGACATCTTTCAACCAATAGACGATTAGACCGGAGAAAGGATTCATTGCCCAAGATTCTGATGGCAGTTCAGCTAATAGTAAGAACTATTTATGATGATAAATCGTTGTTCTGTCGAAAAATGTTAAACGCATATTCCGCCATTTTTTTGGGGGTAGCTTTGCTTTGGCGCACCCTGTATTGCACAGTAAGGATAATTTAAAAAATGTAATTCAGCGATTGCATTAAGAACTAAATTGTCTTTCAATCGCTGTCCACCCTGTATTTTTTAGTCAAGTTTATGAGTATTTATGTATAAGACTAGATCACTGTCCAATATGGCGCCCGACATTTTCTGACCAGCTTGGCTACTTTTCTCATTGTATAACCACAATTTTGGTGACTAAATATGCACATTTTCGAACAAACTCTATATGTATGTTGTAATATGATGTTACAGGAGTGTCATCTGAAGAATTCTGAGAAGGTTAGTGAAAAAATTAATACATTTTGGTGGTGATAATGCTATCGCTCTTTTTGCCGTGAATCAATGCTGGGGTAATGTTTGCACATGTGGTATGCTAATATAACGATTTATTGTGTTTTCGCTGTAAGACACTTAGAAAATCTGAAATATTGTCTGGATTCACAGGATCTGTGTCTTTCAATTACTGTACGCTGTGTATTTTTAAGAAATGTTTTATGATTAGTAATTAGGTAATACACGTTGCTCTCTGTATTTATTCTAGTCGAGTTGTGATGGTGGGTGCAATTGTAAACTATGATTTCTACCTGAAATATGCCCATTTTTCTAACAAAACCTATCCTATACAATAAATATGTTATCAGACTGTCATCTGATGAGGTTTTTTCTTGGTTAGTGGCTATCAATATCTTTATTTGGCCGAATTGGTGATAGCTACTGGTGGAGAGAAAAAATGGTGGACAAAGAAAAATGGTGTCTTTTGCTAACGTGGTTAGCTAATAGATTTACATATTGTGTCTTCCATGTAAAACATTTTACAAATCAGAAATTATTGCTGGATTCACAAGAAGTGGATCTTTCATCTGGTATCTTGGACTTGTGATTGAATGATATTTAGATGCTACTATTTACTTGTGACGCTATGCTAGCTATGCTATTCAGCTTTTTTACTGGTGGGGGAGGTGGGGGTGCTCCCGGATCTGGGTTTCTGAGTCGGTAGAAGTTAGCTAGGTTCAGTTAGGTTCAGCCTATGGCCATTAGAATGTTGTTTAACTAGGTTCAGTTAGGTTCAGCCTATGGCCATTAGAATGTTGTTTAACTAGGTTCAGTTAGGTTCAGCCTATGGTCATTAGAATGTTGTTTAACTAGGTTCAGTTAGTTTTGGCCTATGGCCATTAGAATGTTGTTTAACTGGGTTCAGTTAGGTTCAACAAATGGCCATTAGAATGTTGCTTAGCTAGGTTCAGTTAGGTTCAGCCTATGGCCATTAGAATGTTGTTTAACTAGGTTCAGTTAGGTTCAGCCTATGGCCATTAGAATGTTGTTTAACTAGGTTCAGTTAGGTTCAGCCTATGGCCATTAGAATGTTGTTTAACTAGGTTCAGTTAGGTTCAGCCTATGGCCATTAGAATGTTGTTTAACTAGGTTCAGTTAGGTTCAGCCTATGGCCATTAGAATGTTGTTTAACTAGGTTCAGTTAGGTTCAGCCTATGGCCATTAGAATGTTGTTTAACTAGGTTCAGTTAGGTTCAGCCTATGGCCATTAGAATGTTGTTTAACTAGGTTCAGTTAGGTTCAGCCTATGGCCATTAGAATGTTGTTTAACTAGGTTCAGTTAGGTTCAGCCTATGGTCATTAGAATGTTGTTTAACTAGGTTCAGTTAGTTTTGGCCTATGGCCATTAGAATGTTGTTTAACTGGGTTCAGTTAGGTTCAACAAATGGCCATTAGAATGTTGCTTAGCTAGGTTCAGTTAGGTTCAGCCTATGGCCATTAGAATGTTGTTTAACTAGGTTCAGTTAGGTTCAGCCTATGGCCATTAGAATGTTGTTTAACTAGATTCAGTTAGGTTCAGCCTAGGGCCACTAGAATGTTGTTTAACTAGGTTCAGTTAGGTTCAGCCTATGGCCATTAGAATGTTGTTTAACTAGGTTCAGTTAGGTTCAGCCTATGGCCACTAGAATGTTGTTTAGCTAGGTTCAGTTAGGTTCAGCCTATGGCCATTAGAATGTTATTTAACTCTGTTCAGTTAGGTTCAGCCTATGGCCATTAGAATGTTGTTTAGCTAGGTTCAGTTAGGTTCAGCCTATGGCCATTAGAATGTTGCTTAGCTAGGTTCAGTTAGGTTCAGCCTATGGCCATTAGAATGTTGTTTTACTGGGTTCAGTTAGGTTCAGTCTATGGCCATTAGAATGTTGTTTAACTAGGTTCAGTTAGGTTCAGCCTATGGCCATTAGAATGTTGTTTAACTAGGTTCAGTTAGGTTCAGCCTATGGCCATTAGAATGTTGTTTAACTAGATTCAGTTAGGTTCAGCCTAGGGCCACTAGAATGTTGTTTAACTAGGTTCAGTTAGGTTCAGCCTATGGCCATTAGAATGTTGTTTAACTAGGTTCAGTTAGGTTCAGCCTATGGCCACTAGAATGTTGTTTAGCTAGGTTCAGTTAGGTTCAGCCTATGGCCATTAGAATGTTATTTAACTCTGTTCAGTTAGGTTCAGCCTATGGCCATTAGAATGTTGTTTAGCTAGGTTCAGTTAGGTTCAGCCTATGGCCATTAGAATGTTGCTTAGCTAGGTTCAGTTAGGTTCAGCCTATGGCCATTAGAATGTTGTTTTACTGGGTTCAGTTAGGTTCAGTCTATGGCCATTAGAATGTTGTTTAACTAGGTTCAGTTAGGTTCAGCCTATGGCCATTAGAATGTTGTTTAACTAGGTTCAGTTAGGTTCAGCCTATGGCCATTAGAATGTTGTTTAACTAGATTCAGTTAGGTTCAGCCTATGGCCATTAGAATGTTATTTAACTAGGTTCAGTTAGGTTCAGCCTATGGCCATTAGAATGTTGTTTAGCCAGGTTCAGTTAGGTTCAGCCTATGGCCACTAGAATGTTGTTTAGCTAGGTTCAGTTAGGTTCAGCCTATGGCCATTAGAATGTTGTTTAACTAGGTTCAGTTAGGTTCAGCCTATGGCCATTAGAATGTTGTTTAACTAGGTTCAGTTAGGTTCAGCCTATGGCCATTAGAATGTTGCTTAGCTAGGTTCAGTTAGGTTCAGGCTATGGCCATTAGAATGTTGCTTAGCTAGGTTCAGTTAGGTTCAGGCTATGGCCATTAGAATGTTGTTTAACTAGGTTCAGTTAGGTTCAGCCTATGGCCACTAGAATGTTGTTTAACTCTGTTCAGTTAGGTTCAGCCTATGGCCATTAGAATGTTGTTTAGCTAGGTTCAGTTAGGTTCAGCCTATGGCCATTAGAATGTTGTTTAGCTAGGTTCAGTTAGGTTTGGCCTATGGCCACTAGAATGTTGTTTAGCTGGTGGGATTGTAGCCTTGGACTCTTGGCTTTGACCACTACAATACTTTTGACCTTCCAAAACACATTTAAAAACCCATCAATTCAAAACCAGACAAATCCAGATTTCAGCATAACATTTTCTAGTCCAATCACTGACAATGTATCACATGAACAGAACCTCTGAAGGATCTGCCCCTTTTTTTCAATTTTCACCAAAATGACATACCCAAATCTAACTTCCTGTAGCTCAGGACCTGAAGCAAGGATATGCATATTCTTGGTACCATTTCAAAGGAAACCTTTTGAAGTTTGTAGAAATGCTAAATGAATGTAGAAGAATATAACAAATTAGATTAGATACAAATAAAAAAACATGCATTTTTGTAGTATTTTTTTGTACCATCTTTGAAATGCAAGAGAAAGGCCATACTGTATTATTCCAGCCCAGGTGCTATTTAGATTTTGGCCACTAGATGGCAGCAGTGTATGTGCAACGTTTTAGACTGATCCAATGAACCATTGCGTTTCTATTCAAAATGTTGTATCAAGACTGGACAAATGTGCCTAATTGATATATTAATAACTTTTCATGTTCAAAATTGTGCACTCTCCTCAAACAATAGCATGGTATTTTTTCACTGTGATATCTACTGTAAATTGGACAGTGCAGTTAGATTAACAAACATTTAAGCTTTCTGCCAATATCAGATATGTCTATGTCCTGGGAAATGTTCTTGTTACTTACAACCTCATGCTAATCACAGTAGCCTACGTTAGCTCAACCGTCCCGAGGGGGACCCACCAATCGTGTAGAGGTTAATTCACTGTTTATTCGATGTACAGGTATCCCTCGTTTATCACGGGGGTTACGTTCCGAAAATGACCCGCGATAAGTGAAATCCGCGAAATAGAAAACTTTTTTTTTTTTTACAATTAGCAACTATTACATGTATACAAATACAGTGACTCACGTGTAGGCCGTTTCACTGCTCTTCAGAGCGTTTCGTCGACATTATGGGTTTAGGAGATGTTCGAAATTACAAGATAATTTGGCCAACTTAATGTAAATTTGCCAAGCTGTTTTATGTACGTACACATAACTGCACGAGACGACAAAATGATAGCACAATTCGTAGCATGTTTTGATACAAGAAGCGGGAGTGAGTTTTTAGCGAATCAGAATGCAGAGCAC
Source organism: Salvelinus fontinalis (assembly GCF_029448725.1). Classification (NCBI taxonomy): domain Eukaryota; kingdom Metazoa; phylum Chordata; class Actinopteri; order Salmoniformes; family Salmonidae; genus Salvelinus; species Salvelinus fontinalis. The sequence goes on from NW_026601271.1 coordinate 11,360, forward strand.
AATGCACCAAAAAAAAAAAAAAATGCATTATGAAAATCCGCGAAATAGCGAGGGATCACTGTATACAGAGATAAATAAAGAAAACATTAACTCTGATGGTTTTCTTTATGATGTTGACTTTTGAGATGAAGAACACAGGCATAACAAACAAGATACTAACACCAAGATTCTCTGACATAAACAACACCAAGAGTCTCAGACATAAACAACACGATACTAACACCAAGAGTCTCAGACATAAACAACACCAGGAGTCTCAGACATAAACAACACGATACTAACACCAAGAGTCTCAGACATAAACAACACCAGGAGTCTCTGACATAAACAACACGATACTAACACCAAGAGTCTCAGACATAAACAACACCAAGAGTCTCAGACATAAACAACACCAAGAGTCTCAGACATAAACAACACGATACTAACACCAAGAGTCTCAGACATAAACAACACGATACTAACACCAAGAGTCTCTGACATAAACAACACGATACTAACACCAGGAGTCTCAGACATAAACAACACGATGCTAACACCAAGAGTCTCAGACACAAACAACACGATACTAACTCCAAGATTCTCTGACATAAACAACACCAAGAGTCTCTGACATAAACAACACCAGGAGTCTCTGACATAAACAACACGATACTAACACCAAGAGTCTCTGAAATAAACTACACCAAGAGTCTCAGACATAAACAACACGATACTAACACCAAGAGTCTCAGACATAAACAACACCAAGAGTCTCTGACATAAACAACACGATGCTAACACCAGGAGTCTCAGACATAAACAACACGATACTAACACCAAGAGTCTCAGACATAAACAACACCAAGAGTCTCAGACATAAACAACACGATACTAACACCAAGAGTCTCAGACATAAACAACACGATACTAACACCAAGAGTCTCTGACATAAACAACACGATACTAACACCAGGAGTCTCAGACATAAACAACACGATGCTAACACCAAGAGTCTCAGACATAAACAACACGATGCTAACACCAAGAGTCTCAGACATAAACAACACGATACTAACACCAAGAGTCTCAGACATAAACAACACCAAGAGTCTCTGACATAAACAACACCAGGAGTCTCTGACATAAACAACACGATGCT
>NW_026601271.1:17500-60000 GCF_029448725.1 Salvelinus fontinalis
AAATAGTTAAAGTACAAAAGGGAAAATAAGCAAGCATAAATATAGGTTGTTTTTACAATGTTGTTAGTTTTCACTGGTTTCCCTTTCTTGTGTTAGTTAACAGGTCACAAATCTTGCTGCTATGATGGCACACTGTGGTATTTCACCCAGTAGAAATGGGAGTAAATGAAAATCTAATTTGTTTTGTTATTCTTTGTGGTTCTGTATAATCTGAGGGAAATATGTGTCTCTAATATGGTCATGCATTTGGCAGGAGGTTAAGAAGTGCAGATCAGTTCCCACCTCATCTGACAACCATTCCCTCATGAATATAAAGCTTTGGTCTAAAGTAGTGCACTATTTCAGTAGAAGGTTTCCATTTGGGACACAGACCCAGCAGCCTCTCATCCAGACATATAGATCAGAAGGTTTCCATTTGGGACACAGGCCCAGCAGCATCCTGTAGCTCTAACTCCAAAAAGTTCTGGGATACTGTAAAGTCCATGGAAAACAAGAGCACCTCCTCCCAGCTGCCCACTGCACTGAGGCTAGATAACACGGTCACCACTGATAAGTCCGTGATAATCGAAAACTTCAACAAACATTTCTCAATGGCTGGCCATGCCCTCCACCTGGCGACTCCAACCTTGGCCAACAGCCCCGCCCCCCCCGCTGCTACTCGCCCAAGCCTCCCCAGCTTCTCCTTTACCCATATCCAGATAGCAGATGTCCTGAAAGAGCTGGAAAACCTGGACCCATACAAATCAGCTGGGCTTGACAATCTGGACCCCCTATTTCTGAAACTGTCCGCCGCCATTGTCGCACCCCCTATTACCAGCCTGTTCAACCTCTCCTTCGTATCATCTGAGATCCCCAAGGATTGGAAAGCTGCCGCTGTCATCCCCCTCTTCAAAGGGGGAGACACCCTGGACCCAAACTGTTACAGACCTATATCCATCCTGCCCTGCCTAGCTAAGGTCTTCGAAAGCCAAGTCAACAAACAGATCACTGACCATCTCGAATCCCACCGTACCTTCTCCGCTGTGCAATCCGGTTTCCGAGCCGGTCACGGGTGCACCTCAGCCACGCTCAAGGTACTAAACGATATCATAATCGATAAAAGACATTACTGTGCTGCCGTCTTCATCGACCTGGCCAAGGCTTTCGACTCTGTCAATCACCATATTCTTATCGGCAGACTCAATAGCCTCGGTTTTTCTAATGACTGCCTTGCCTGGTTCACCAACTACTTTGCAGACAGAGTTCAGTGTGTCAAATCGGAGGGCATGTTGTCCGGTCCTCTGGCAGTCTCTATGGGGGTACCACAGGGTTCAATTCTCGGGCCGACTCTTTTCTCTGTATACATCAATGATGTTGCTCTTGCTGCGGGCGATTCCCTGATCCACCTCTACGCAGACGACACCATTCTGTATACTTCCGGCCCTTCCCTGGACACTGTGCTATCTAACCTCCAAACGAGCTTCAATGCCATACAACACTCCTTCCGTGGCCTCCAACTGCTCTTAAACGCTAGTAAAACCAAATGCATGCTTTTCAACCGTTCGCTGACTGCACCCGCACGCCCGACTAGCATCACCACCCTGGACGGTTCCGACCTAGAATATGTGGACATCTATAAGTACCTAGGTGTCTGGCTAGACTGCAAACTCTCCTTCCAGACTCATATCAAACATCTCCAATCCAAAATCAAATCTAGAGTCGGCTTTCTATTCCGGAACAAAGCCTCCTTCACTCACGCCGCCAAACTTACCCTAGTAAAACTGACTATCCTACCGATCCTCGACTTCGGCGATGTCATCTACAAAATAGCTTCCAATACTCTACTCAGCAAACTGGATGCAGTTTATCACAGTGCCATCCGTTTTGTTACTAAAGCACCTTATACGACCCACCACTGCGACCTGTATGCCCTAGTCGGCTGGCCCTCGCTACATGTTCGTCGTCAGACCCACTGGCTCCAGGTCATCTACAAGGCTATGCTAGATAAAGTGCCGCCTTATCTCAGTTCACTGGTCACGATGGCTACACCCACCCGTAGCACGCGCTCCAGCAGGTGTATCTCACTGATCATCCCTAAAGCCAATACCTCATTTGGACGCCTTTCCTTCCAGTTCTCTGCTGCCTCCGACTGGAACGAATTGCAAAAATCTCTGAAGTTGGAGACTTTTATCTCCCTCAACAACTTTAAAAATCTGCTATCCGAGCAGCTAACCGATCGCTGCAGCTGTACATAGTCCATCTGTAAACTACCCACCCAATTTACCTACCTCACCCCCATACTGCTTTTATTTATTTACTTTTCTGCTCTTTTGCACACCAGTATCTCTTCTTGCACATGATCATCTGATGATTTACCACTCCAGTGTTAATCTGCTAAATTGTAATTATTCGATTTATTGCCTACCTCATGCCTTTTGCACACATTGTATATAGATTCTCTTTTTTCTACCATGTTATTGACTTGTTTATTGTTTACTCCATGTGTAACTCTGTGTTGTTGTCTGTTCACACTGCTATGCTTTATCTTGGCCAGGTCGCAGTTGCAAATGAGAATTGTTCTCAACTAGCCTACCTGGTTAAATAAAGGTGAAAAAAAAATAAAAATAAAAAATAAAATAAAATCCAGGCATATAGAACAGAAGGTTTCCATTTGGGACACAGACCCAGCAGCCTCTCATCCAGGCATATAGAACAGAAGGTTTCCATTTGGGACACAGACCCAGCAGCCTCTCATCCAGGCATATAGAACAGAAGGTTTCCATTTGGGACACAGTCCCAGCAGCCTCTCATCCAGGCATATAGAACAGAAGGTTTCCATTTGGGACACAGTCCCAGCAGCCTCTCATCCAGGCATATAGAACAGAAGGTTTCCATTTGGGACACAGGCCCAGCAGCCTCTCATCCAGGCATATAGAACAGAAGGTTTCTATTTGGGACACAGTCCCAGCAGTCTCTCATCCAGGCATATAGAACAGAAGGTTTCCATTTGGGACACAGTCCCAGCAGCCTCTCATCCAGGCATATAGAACAGAAGGTTTCCATTTGGGACACAGTCCCAGCAGCCTCTCATCCAGACATATAGAACAGAAGGTTTCCATTTGGGACACAGTCCCAGCAGCCTCTCATCCAGGCATATAGAACAGAAGGTTTCCATTTGGGACACAGACCCAGCAGCCTCTCATCCAGGCATATAGAACAGAAGGTTTCCATTTGGGACACAGACCCAGCAGTCTCTCATCCAGGCATATAGAACAGAAGGTTTCCATTTGGGACACAGGCCCAGCAGCCTCTCATCCAGGCATATAGAACAGAAGGTTTCCATTTGGGACACAGTCCCAGCAGCCTCTCATCCAGACATATAGAACCGAAGGTTTCCATTTGGGACACAGTCCCAGCAGCCTCTCATCCAGGCATATAGAACAGAAGGTTTCCATTTGGGACACAGCCCCAGCACCCTCTCCACACTGCTCTCAGGCAATGTTTTAATATTCTTAGCTTCAATAGAACAAGATATTTTGTCCACAAAAGAGGTGAATTTACATAGTGGTTAAGTGCTAATAGAAGGTAAAAGAGAATCCAATTCTAACGGAGGCTGTTATTTCTGGCAGCAGCTAGTGATTCACTTCATCATTGAAATTCATTATTTTTCTAAATGTTTTGATATTAAAGGGAGAGGTTCTGTGTGTGTGTGTGTGTGTGTGTGTGTGTGTGTGTGTGTGTGTGTGTGTGTGTGTGTGTGTGTGTGTGTGTGTGTGTGTGTGTGTGTGTGTGTGTGTGTGTGTGTGTGTGTGTGTGTGTGTGTGTGTGTGTGTGTGTGTGTACATGAGTGTTTGAAGATAGGTTACATGTCTAATCGTAATGAAGCTTTTATAGTCGAGTACCTATCAAACAGGGTAATGGTGAGAGGAAACAGAGAGTACTTATTAAACAGGGTAATGGAGAGAGGAAACTGAGAGTACTTTTTAAACAGGGTAATGGAGAGAGGAAACTGAGAGTACTTTTTAAACAGGGTAATGGAGAGAGGAAACTGAGAGTACTTTTTAAACAGGGTAATAGAGAGAGGAAACTGAGGGTACTTTTTAAACAGGGTAATGGAGAGAGGAAACGGACAGTACTTTTTAAACAGGGTAATGGAGAGAGGAAACGGACAGTACTTTTTAAACAGGGTAATGGAGAGAGGAAACGCAGTACTTTTTAAACAGGGTAATAGAGAGAGGAAACTGAGAGTACTTTTAAACAGGGTAATGGAGAGAGGAAACTGAGAGTACTTTTAAACAGGGTAATGGAGAGAGGAAACGGACAGTACTTTTAAACAGGGTAATGGAGAGAGGAAACGGACAGTACTTTTAAACAGGGTAATGGAGAGAGGAAACTGTCCACCGTGTGCGTTTAAGTATGTATGCATGTATTTCTCCTCTCCCCTCCTCTTCTCTCCATCTCTCCTCCCCTCTCCCCCCTCCACTTCTCTCCTCTCCATCTCTCCTCCCCTCCACTTCTCTCCTCTCCATCTCTCCCCCCTCCACTTCTCTCCTCTCCATCTCTCCCCTCCTCTCCTCCCCTCTCCCCCCCTTTCCCTCCTCCCCACCCTTTCTGTGTGACCTCCCTGACCTCCGTGACAGAGAGCCACACAAACACAGAGAAGGAGCCAAAGGAGCTTCTGATTGAAGACTCTCATCTGTCATCTGGATGTTTCGTAGCGTCGCCACACACACACACACACACACACACACACACACACACACACACACACACACACACACACACACACACACACACACACACACACACACACACACACACACACACACACACACACACACACACACACACACTCTCTCTCTGCCAGCAGCCCAGACGTCACAGTGGAGTGCACGGGGGCTGTTGTGGGGCCTAATCAGGATGGGTTCTGTGGTACAGCCTCTGAGTGGCATCGCTTTCTCAATGGGCACTTACAGGATTTAACCATCTGGCCTGGGCCTAGCTGACTAACCCTCCAACCATACAGTATATGATCCCACGGGGCTGGGGCTGCATGGGGCTGCTTGGGGCTAGGACTGGGTCTAGAGCTGGGGTCTAGGACTGGGGCCAGGGCTGTGGCTAGGACTGGGTCTAGGACTGGGGCTATATGGGGCTAGGGCTGGGGTCTAGGACTGGGTCTAGGGGTGGGGCTATATGGGGCTAGGGCTGGGGTCTAGGACTGGGTCTAGGGGTGGGGCTATATGGGGCTAGGGCTGGGGTCTAGGACTGGGTCTAGGGGTGGGGCTATATGGGGCTAGGGCTGGGGTCTAGTACTGGGTCTAGGAGTGGGGCTATATGGGGCTATATGGGGCTAGGAATCGGTCTAGGGCTGGGTCTAGGGCTGGGTCTAGGACTGGGGCTATATGGGGCTAGGGCTGGGGTCTAGTACTGGGTCTAGGAGTGGGGCTATATGGGGCTATATGGGGCTAGGAATCGGTCTAGGGCTGGGTCTAGGGCTGGGTCTAGGACTGGGGCTATATGGGGCTAGGGCTGGGGTCTGGGACTGGGTCTAGGGGTGGGGCTATATGGGGCTATATGGGGCTAGGGCTGGGGTCTAGGACTGAGTCTAGAGCTGGGGGCTAGGACTGGGGCTAGGGCTGGGGCTAGGACTGGGTCTAGGACTGGGGCTATATGGGGCTAGGGCTGGGGTATAGGACTGGGTCTAGGGGTGGGGCTATATGGGGCTAGGAATGGGTCTAGGGCTGGGTCTAGGGCTGGGTCTAGGGCTGGGTCTAGGACTGGGGCTAGGGGTGGGTCTAGGACTGGGGCTATATGGGGCTAGGGCTGGGGTCTAGGACTGGGTCTAGGGGTGGGGCTATATGGGGCTAGGGCTGGGGTCTAGGACTGGGTCTAGGGGTGGGGCTATATGGGGCTAGGGCTGGGGTCTAGGACTGGGTCTAGGGGTGGGGCTATATGGGTCTAGGACTGGGTCTAGGGGTGGGTCTAGGACTTGGGCTATATGGGGCTAGGGCTGGGGTCTAGGACTGAGGCTATATGGGGCTAGGGCTGGGTTCTAGGACTGGGTCTAGGGGTGGGGCTATATGGGGCTAGGGCTGGGGTCTAGTACTGGGTCTAGGAGTGGGGCTATATGGGGCTATATGGGGCTAGGAATGTGTCTAGGGCTGGGTCTAGGGCTGGGTCTAGGGCTGGGTCTAGGACTGGGGCTAGGGGTGGGTCTAGGACTGGGGCTATATGGGGCTAGGGCTGGGGTCTAGGACTGGGTCTAGGGCTGGGGCTATATGGGGCTAGGGCTGTATGGGACTGGGACTGGGACTGGGGCTGCATGGGGCTAGGACTTGGGGCTGCATGGGGCTGCATGGGGCTAGGACTTGGGGCTGCATGGGGCTGCATGGGACTGGAGCTGGGACTGGAGCTGGGACTGGAGCTGGGACTGGAGCTGGGACGGGAGCTGGGTCTGGAGCTGGGACTGGAGCTGGGACTGGAGCTGGGTCTGGAGCTGGGTCTGGAGTTGGGTCTGGAGCTGGGTCTGGAGCTGGGACTGGAGCTGGGACTGGAAGGCTGTACCATAGAATTAGAATGAGTGGAAAAGGCATCCACATTTCGGTCAATGATGGTTAGTCAGGTCAATGATGGTTAGTCAGGGATGGCTAGTCAGGTCAGTGATGGCTAGTCAGGTCAGTGATGGCTATTCAGGTCAATGATGGCTAGTCAGGTCAGTGATGGCTAGTAAAGTCAAAGATGGCTAGTCAGGTCAATGTTGGCTAGTCAGGTCAATGATGGCTAGTCAGGTCAGTGATGGCTAGTCAGGTCAGTGATGGCTAGTAAAGTCAAAGATGGCTAGTCAGGTCAATGATGGCTAGTCAGGTCAGTGATGGCTAGTCAGGTCAGTGATGCTAGTAACATCAAAGATGGCTAGTCAGGTCAATGATGGCTAGTCAGGTCAGTGATGGCTAGTAAAGTCAAAGATGGCTAGTAAAGTCAAAGATGGCTAGTCAGGTCAATGGTGGCTAGTCAGGTCAATGATGGCTAGTAAAGTCAAAGATGGCTAGTCAGGTCAGTGATGGCTAGTAAAGTCAAAGATGGCTAGTCAGGTCAGTGATGGCTAGTCAGGTCAGTGATGGCTAGTAAAGTCAAAGATGGCTAGTCAGGTCAATGATGGCTAGTCAGGTCAGTGATGGCTAGTAACATCAAAGATGGCTAGTAAAGTCAAAGATGGCTAGTCAGGTCAGTGATGGCTAGTAAAGTCAAAGATGGCTAGTCAGGTCAGTGATGGCTAGTCAGGTCAGTGATGGCTAGTGAGGTCAGTGATGGCTAGTCAGGTCAGTGATGGCTAGTCAGTTCAGTGATGCCTAGTCAGGTCAATGATGGCTAGTCAGGTCAGTGATGGCTAGTAAAATCAAACATGGCTAGTCAGGTCAGTGATGGTTGGTCAGGTCAATGATGGCTAGTCATGTCAGTGATGGCTAGTGAGGTCAGTGATGGCTAGTCAGGTCAGTGATGGCTAGTGAGGTCAGTGATGGCTAGTCAGGTCAGTGATGGCTAGTGAGGTCAGTGATGGCTAGTCAGGTCAATGATGGCTAGTCAGGTCAGTGATTGCTAGTAAAATCAAACATGGCTAGTCAGGTCAATGATGGCTAGTCAGGTCAATGATGGCTAGTAAAGTCAAAGATGGCTAGTCAGGTTAGTGATGGCTAGTCAGGTCAGTGATGGCTAGTCAGGTCAGTGATGGCTAGTCAGGTCAGTGATGGCTAGTCAGGTTAGTGATGGCTAGTCAGGTCAGTGATGGCTAGTCAGGTCAGTGATGGCTAGTCAGGTCAATGATTCCATAATGGGAGGACAAATGTCCATTTTGATTTCACCCACAGCAAGAAGACACAACATCAGAGTCTCTATGTCGGTTTTGGTGATTGTATTTCCTGACCTGTTTTCCTGGCTGCCCTTCCACATCGCCCCGCCCACTAGCGTTAGGATGGAGAAGATGGACCAGGATGAGTCGTCAGCCAACTGGACTGTAGCGATGCGTCTTTTGTATGCTAACACTGGTTATGTCTGTCTGTCTGTCTGTCGTCTGTCTGTCTGTCTCTCTCTTCTCTCTCTCTCTTCTCTCTCTCTCTCTTCTCTCTCTCTCTCCTTTGTTCCTGTGCCAGTCAATCACCTTCTGTTGTCCGAGTCTTTCAAGTGCCAGATGTGCTCTGTTGGAGGTTTGCCAAGGGGCACGCAGAGGGGCACGCAGAGGGGCACGCAGAGGGGCACGCAGAGGGGCACGCAGAGGGGCACGCAGAGGGAAACGCAGAGGGGCACGCAGAGGGGCACGCAGAGGAGCACGCAGACATTCGCATGCAACACATTGCTCACATACAGTACATACAGTACATACACACATACAGTACATACACACATACAGTACATACACACATACAGTACATACACACATACAGTACATACATGCTGGTTCACTGATCAAAACACATCACACATATATACTGGAGAGATGTGACCCTCTCTGACAGAAGATAACATACTGCTGCTGAACGTCCTCTAGAGAGGGAGAGGGAGGGAGGGAGGGAGAGAGAGGGAGAGGGAGGGAGGGAACGAGAGGAAGAGAGGGAGGGAGAAGGAGAGAGAGAGAGAGAGAGAGAGAGGAAGAGAGGAAGAGAGAGACAGAGAGGAAGAGAGGAAGAGAGAGACAGAGAGGAAGAGAGGAAGAGAGGAAGAGAGGGAGAGGGAGAGAGGGAGAGAGGGAGAGAGGGAGAGAGGGAGAGAGACTCCAATTGGCTATACCTAAACACTTTAACATCGCCCTCATCTTCTCCAGTATTTCAAACAAAGGACTGATCACCCCAATCCACAAAAGTGGAGACAAATTTGGCCCCATTAACTACCGGGGGATATGCGTCAACAGCAACCTTGGGAAGATCCTCTGCATATATCATTAACAGCAAACTCGTACATTTCCTCAGCGAAAACAATGTACTGAGCAAATGTCAAATTGGCTTTTTACAAAATTACCGTGTGACAAACCACGTATTCACCCTGCACACCCTAATTGACAAACAAACAAACCAAAACCAAGGCAAAGTCTTCTCATGCTTTTTTTTTTTTTTCAAAAAAGCTTTCGACTCAATTTGCCATGAGCGTCTGCTATACAAATTGATGGAAAGTGGTGTTGGGGTTAAAATCCATGTACACAAACATGGACCTAAAATAGGCAAAAAACACACATTTCTTTCCACAGGGCTGAGGGATCAGACAGGGATGCAGCTTAAGCCCCACCCTCTTCAATATATATATATCAACGACTTGACGAGGGCACTGGAACAGTCTGCAGCACCCGGCCTCACCCTATTAGAACAGTCTGCAGCACCCGGCCTCACCCTACTAGAACAGTCTGCAGCACCCGGCCTCACCCTACTAGAACAGTCTGCAGCACCCGGCCTCACCCTACTAGAACAGTCTGCCGCACCCGGCCTCACCCTACTAGACTCTGAAGTCAAATGTCTACTGTTTGCTGTTTGCTGATGACCTGGTGCTTCTGTCCCCAACCGAGGAGGGCCTACAGCAGCACCTAGATCTTCTGCACAGATTCTGTCAGACCTGGGCCCTGACAGTAAATCTCAGTCAGACCAAACTAATGGTCCTCCAAAAAAGGTCCAGTTGCCAGGTCCATAAATACAAATTTGATCTAAACATTGTTGCCCAAGAGCACACAAAAAAACTAGACATACCTCGGCCTAAACATCAGCGCCACAGGTAACTTCCACAAAGCTGTGAACGATCTGAGAGACAAGGCAAGAAGGGCATTTTATACCATCAAAAGGAACATAAAATTTGACATACCAATTAGGATCTGGCTAAAAATACTTGAATCAGTCATAGAGCCCATTGCCCTTTATGGTTGTGAGGTCTGGGGTCCGCTCACCAAACCAAGAATTCACAAAATAGGACAAACACCAAAATGAGACTCTGCATGCAGAATTCTGCAAAAATATCCTCCGTGTACAACGCAAAACAACAAATAATGCATGCAGAGCAGAATTAGGCCGATACCCGCTAATTATCAAAATCCAGAAAAGAGACGTTAAATTCTACAACCACCTAAAAGGAAATTATTCCCAAACCTTCCATAACAAAGCCATCACCTACAGAGAGATGAACCTGGAGAAGAGTCCCCTAAGCAAGCTGGTCCTGGGGCTCTGTTCACAAACACAAACAGACCCCACAGAGCCCCAGGACAACAGCACAATTAGACCCAACCAAATCATGAGAAAACAAAAAGATAATTACTTGACACATTGGAAAGAATTAACAAAAAAACAGAGCAAACTAGAATGCTGTTTGACCCTAAACAGAGAGTACACAGTAACAGAATACCTGACCACTGTGACTGACCCAAACTTTACGAAGGCTTTGACCATGTACAGACTCAGTGAGCATAGCCTTGCTATTGAGAAAGGCCGCCATAGGCAAACATGGCTCTCAAGAGAAGACAGGCTATGTGCACACTGCCCACAAAATGAGGTGGAAACTGAGCTGCACTTCCTAACCTCCTGCCAAATATATGACCATGTTAGAGACATAGATTTCCCTCAGATTACACAGACCCACAAAATAATTTGAAAACAAATCCAATTTTGATAAACTCCCATATCTACTGGGTGAAATACCACAGTGTGCCATCACAGCAGCAAGATTTGTGACTTGTTGCCACTAGAAAAGGGCAACCAGTGAAGAACAAACACCATTGTAAATACAACCCATATTTATGTTTATTTATTTTCCTTTTTGTACTTTAACTATTTGCACATCATTACAACACTGCATAATTGAGTTGAGAGAGAGAGAGACAGAGAGAGAGAGAGAGAGAGAGAGAGAGAGAGAGAGAGAGAGAGACAGAGAGAGAGAGAGAGAGAGAGAGAGAGAGAGAGAGAGAGAGAGAGAGAGGGGAGGGAGAGAGAGACAGAGAGAGACAGAGAGAGAGAGAGGGGAGGGAGAGAGAAAGAGAGAGACAGAGAGAGACAGAGAGAGAGAGAGACAGAGAGAGAGGGGAGGGAGAGAGAGACAGAGAGAGAGAGAGAGAGACAGAGAGACAGAGAGAGACAGAGAGAGAGGGGAGGGAGAGAGAGACAGAGAGAGAGAGAGAGAGAGAGAGACAGAGAGAGACAGAGAGAGAGGGGAGGGAGAGAGAGAGAGAGACAGAGAGAGAGGGGAGGGAGAGAGAGAGATGAGGGGAGAGAACAAGAGATAAAGAAAGAGAGAGATGGGGGTGGAGGGAGAGGCAGGAAGGCCTACACGATTGCCCTGTTTGTACACAAACATATTTCCTGTTGTTGAACAATGTGTGAACAGCCTGTGAGGTTCTGCTCTGCTGTCTGCATGTTGTTCTGTAAACAGGGAACGTTTAACTCTGCCCCATACCTTAACCCTTAACTTCAATAGTAATGCCTAAAGTGACCCTTTGTAATGTGACGTTTACGGACTCTGCAGTGAGACTGTGAGAGCTTGTTGGATGGATGTACGGAGGCTGAGAAGTGACGTTGTCCACTCCTGAGAGAGATATTAAGTCTGTTTTTCTGACACGTTGGTACGTTTCCATTAATTGCGCCTGTCTTAAGTGGTTTAGAGGAGCTTCATCGCCGGGGACGACTGAAGCTCCTCCCGTCCGCCTGGCGATGCCAGATTGACAGACAGACGCGCGGCGTCACGGCAACGGAACGGTCTCTGTCAACGTCAGACACAGGGTCGTCAGGGATATGGAATAATGGAAGGACGGGGAGTTGGAGGGATGACAGACAGACGGTCAACTTAATAAACCTAGAGAGAGAAATGACTTCATAAAGCTTCTGCTCTGTCTTATATCACGTTGAAAATTATATCACAACAGCCTTGACTGACAGAGACATAGAACTAGAATACTAGAACAGTCTTGACTGACAGAGATGTATAGAACTAGTATCCTAGAACAGTCTTGACTGACAGAGACATAGAACTAGTATACTAGAACAGCCTTGACTGACAGAGACATAGAACTAGAATACTAGAACAGCTTTGACTGACAGAGACATAGAACTAGTATACTAGAACAGCCTTGACTGACAGAGACATATAGAACTAGAATACTAGAACAGTCTTGACTGACAGAGACATATAGAACTAGTATACTAGAACAGCCTTGACTTACAGAGATGTATGGAACTAGTATACTAGAACAGCCTTGACTTACAGAGATGTATGGAACTAGTATACTAGAACAGCCTTGACTTACAGAGACATAGAACTAGTATACTAGAACAGTCTTGACTGACAGAGACATATACAACTAGTATACTAGAACAGCCTTGACTGACAGAGACATAGAACTAGTATACTAGAACAGTCTTGACTGACAGAGATGTATAGAACTAGTATACTAGAACAGCCTTGACTGACAGAGACATATAGAACTAGTACACTAGAACAGCCTTGACTTACAGAGATGTATAGAACTAGTATACTAGAACAGCCTTGACTTACAGAGACATAGAACTAGTATACTAGAACAGTCTTGACTTACAGAGACATATAACTAGTATACTAGAACAGCCTTGACTGACAGAGATGTATAGAACTAGTATACTAGAACAGCCTTGACTGACAGACACATATAACTAGTATACTAGAACAGCCTTGACTTACAGAGACATATAGAACTAGTATACTAGAACAGCCTTGACTGACAGAGATGTATAGAACTAGTATACTAGAACAGCCTTGACTGACAGAAACATATAGAACTAGTATGCTAGAACAGCCTTGACTGACAGAGATGTATAGAACTAGTATACTAGAACAGCCTTGACTGACAGAGACATATAGAACTACTATACTAGAACAGCCTTGACTGACAGAGACATATAGAACTAGTATACTAGAACAGCTTTGACTGACAGAGACATATAGAACTAGTATACTAGAACAGCCTTGACTGACAGAGACATATAGAACTAGTATACTAGAACAGCCTTGACTGACAGAGACATATAGAACTAGAATACTAGAACAGCCTTGACTGACAGAGACATAGAACTAGAATACTAGAACAGCCTTGACTGACAGAGACATATAGAACTACTATACTAGAACAACCTTGACTGACAGAGACATATAGAACTAGTATACTAGAACAGCCTTGACTGACAGAGACATATAGAACTAGTAAACTAGAACAGCCTTGACTGACAGAGACATATAGAACTAGTATCCTAGAACAGCCTTGACTGACAGAGACATATAGAACTAGTATACTAGAACAGCCTTGACTGACAGAGACATATAGAACTAGTATACTAGAACAGCCTTGACTGACAGAGACATATAGAACTAGTATCCTAGAACAGCCTTGACTGACAGAGACATAAAGAACTAGTATCCTAGAACAGCCTTGACTGACAGAGACATATAGAACTAGTATAATAGAACAACCTTGACTGACAGAGATGTATAGAACTAGTATACTAGAACAGCCTTGACTGACAGAGATTCCTCTGAGGGTTAGGTCTGTAGTAGTCACTCCTCTGAGGGTTAGGTCTGTAGTAGTCACTCCTCTGAGGGTTAGGTCTGTAGTGGTCACTCCTCTGAGGGTTAGGTCTGTAGTAGTCACTCCTCTGAGGGTTAGGTCTGTAGTGGTCACTCCTCTGAGGGTTAGGTCTGTAGTGGTCACTCCTCTGAGGGTTAGGTCTGTAGTGATCACTCCTCTGAGGGTTAGGTCTGTAGTGGTCACTCCTCTGAGGGTTAGGTCTGTAGTGGTCACTCCTCTGAGGGTTAGGTCTTTAGTGGTCACTCCTCTGAGGTTTAGGTCTGTAGTGGTCACTCCTCTGTGGGTTAGGTCTGTAGTAGTCACTCCTCTGAGGGTTAGGTCTGTAGTGGTCACTCCTCTGAGGGTTAGGTCTGTAGTGGTCACTCCTCTGAGGTTTAGGTCTGTAGTGGTCACTCCTCTGAGGGTTAGGTCTGTAGTGGTCACTCCTCTGAGGGTTAGGTCTGTAGTGGTCACTCCTCTGAGGGTTAGGTCTGTAGTGGTCACTCCTCTGAGGGTTAGGTCTGTAGTGGTCACTCCTCTGAGGGTTAGGTCTGTAGTGGTCACTCCTCTGAGGGTTAGGTCTGTAGTGGTCACTCCTCTGAGGGTTAGGTCTGTAGTGGTCACTCCTCTGAGGGTTAGTACTGTAGTGGTCACTCCTCCGAGGGTTAGGTCTGTAGTGGTCACTCCTCTGAGTGTTAGGTCTGTAGTGGTCACTCCTCTGAGGGTTAGGTCTGTAGTGATCACTCCTCTGAGGGTTAGGTCTGTAGTGGTCACTCCTCTGAGGGTTAGGTCTGTAGTGGTCACTCCTCTGAGGGTTAGGTCTGTAGTGGTCACTCCTCTGAGGGTTAGGTCTGTAGTGGTCACTCCTCTGAGGGTTAGGTCTGTAGTGGTCACTCCTCTGAGGGTTAGGTCTGTAGTGGTCAGCCTGCTGCTGATGGATGTATAACGCTTACACACACACACACACACACACACACACACACACACACACACACACACACACACACACACACACACACACACACACACACACACACACACACACACACACACACACACACACACTGTACACATACTTTACACACACACACTGTACACACACAAACACACACACACTGTACACACACTGTACACACACAAACACACACACACACAATGTACACACACTGTACACAAACTGTACACACACTGTACACACACTGTAGACACACACACACAGTAAACACACACACACACACACACACACACACACACACACACACACACACACACACACACACACACACACACACACACACACACAGTCTTGTACAGCTAACCTTGTGGGGACATACAATTCAGTCCCATTCAAAATCCTATTTTGAACCCTAACCTTAACCCTAACCCAAAATCCTAAACTTTATCCTAACCCTAAACCTAACCCTAGCTCCTAACCCTAACCCTACAACTAACCCTAGCTCCTAACCTTATTATTTAACTTAATTCTAACCCTAACACTAATTCTAACCTTAACCCTAAACCCCCTAGAAATAGGATTTGACCTTGTGGGGACTAACAAAATGTCCCCAGCTGGTCAACTTTTTGTTCGTTTACTGTTCTTGCAGCGACTTCTGGTCCCCAGAAGAATAGTTAAACACGTCCACACACACACACACACTGTACACACACACTGTGTACACACACACGCTGCACACATACACTAACACACACACACGGGTGCAGAAGCGTCTCTCTGAGAAGAGATGACGGGTCACGTTGTCCTCCCGATCGGCTCCGCCCTGTACCCTTTGACCTCTGTCGTGCACTACTCCCCGTAGGGCTCTGCTCTAAGGCAGTGCACTATGTAGGGAATAGGGTGAACTACGTAGGGAATAGGGTGCACTATGTAGGGAATAGGGTGCCATTTGGGATGCAGAATCCTCTGCATTACGTGCTTCAGTGAACAGAACCATATCAGAGAGGTATTAGGCTTCGGGAAGCCAGTCCTTCCACCCTTCACTGCACAAAGAGGTCTGTCTCTCTTTATTAAATCATCACAAACCCCCTCTCTCTCTCTGCCCCTCTCTCTCCTCCCTCTCTTTCCTCCCTCTCTCTCTCTCGCTTTCTCTCTCCCCCCTCTCTCTCTCTCGCTTTCTCTCTCCCCCCTCTCTGTTTCTTTATCTCTCCCCCATCTCCCCCCTCTCTCTCTCTCTGTTTCTCTCTCCTCCCTCTCTCTCTCGCTTTCTCTCTCCCCCCTCTCTGTTTCTTTATCTCTCCCCCATCTCTCCCCCCCTCTCTCTCTCTGTTTCTCTCTCCTCCCTCTCTCTCTCGCTTTCTCTCTCCCCCCTCTCTGTTTTTTTATCTCTCCCCATCTCACTCTCTCTCTCTCTCTCTCTCTCTCTGTTTCTCTCTCCCCCCTCTCTCTCCTCCTCTCTCTCCTCCTCTCTCTCTTCCCTCTCTCCAGCCCTCTCTTTCTCTCTCTCTCCCCCCTCTCCCCCCTCTCTCTCTCTCTCTATTAAATCAACACACGGTCCTCAGGCAGGAATCACATTTCCTTTGTATACCAGTGAAATGTAGATGTTCAGACTGATTCATCAGATATATGTTTTTAAAAGGCTTCCCAAATCTGCTACGTTACCAGAACAAATATTATCATCCGATTACGAATAGCTGTGTGAAAAACTAAATGATTATCTCTTGGATTATTTTAAATTCAGGAAGGATGTTTTGGGGGGAAAGAAAATACATCATGACACCATTTCTGTTTTCTCAGTGACATTAAATTCTGCATTGAACCAAGAGACGCGTTATTGAGGTTGTGGTAATACAAACGTGACGTTACTGATTACAATTTTGGACAGGTGTGTGTGTGTGTGTGTGTGTGTGTGTGTGTGTGTGTGTGTGTGTGTGTGTGTGTGTGTGTGTGTGTGTGTGTGTGTGTGTGTGTGTGTGTGTGTGTGTGTGTGTGTACATATACCTGCATGCTTGACTGTGTCCATGAATGCGATCAAGAGTGACAGCGAGCGTGAGAGAGGAGTGAGAGGGGAGTGAGAGAGGAGTGAGAGAGGATTGAGATAGGAGTGAGATAAGAGTGAGAGAGGAGTGAGAGAGGAGTGACAGCAAGCGTGAGAGAGGAGCGAGAGGGGTGAGAGAGGGGTGAGAGAGGAGTGAGAGAGGATTGAGATAGGAGTGAGATAGGAGTGAGAGAGGAGTGCGAGAGGAGTGACAGCGAGCGGGAGAGAGGAGTGAGAGGGGTGAGAGAGGAGTGAGAGAGGAGTGAGAGGGGTGAGAGAGGGGTGAGAGAGGAGTGAGAGAGGAGTGAGAGAGGAGTGAGAGCGAGCGTAAGAGAGGAGTGAGATAGGAGTGAGATAGGAGTGAGAGAGAAGTGAGAGCGAGCGTGTGAGAGGAGTGAGAGACGAGTGAGAGAGGAGTGAGAGAGGGGTGAGAGGAGTGAGAGAGGAGTGAGATAGGAGTGAGAGATGAGTGAGAGGGAGAGACGGTGCACAGAGAGGAAGTATTTGTGAATTCCTGCCCCCCCCCCAGTATTCAGCATCTTGTATAACCTCCCTGGTAGCCTGAGTCAGGCCGTGTGGTTCTACCCGTGCCCTGACACCTTGACACCCTGGATCAACGCCCAGCGCCACCGGGAGGTGTGAGGCTAGAGGAGGAGCTACGCACGGTCACGTAGAGAAGAGGGCCAGGGCCGTGGCTCTGGGTCGCGGGTGGAATAACAAGGTGGATGACCCCCCCCCCCCCCTCCCCACCAATGACCCCTAATTAACACCAACATCAGGTCAACAGGAAACTGTCACCTCTAATGTAATCGGACCTGGCCGGTAGCACCATTAACAACCGCAGTGGAACGGCTGCTTGCATGTAAGTGTTGTTAAACCAATGTGAAAAAGTCCATCAGGATATAACTGATATATCTAGAGGGAAACATCTAGGAAAATGGCCGCCACACATACAGTCATTACAATATCTATATGGCATATTTACACTGATCCTTCATACTGTATACATCTGTCCCAGATAGCACCCTATTCCCTACGTAGTGCACTACTTTTGACCAGGGCTCTAGTCAAAAGTAGTGCACTATATAGAAAAATAGGTAGAATAATGCTGCTCTGCTAGTCCCTCCTGTGTTTAGCTCGTTCCTCCAGCCCCTCCTGTGCAGTGAAGGGGCCCAAAATGGTTCCTCCAGCCCCTCCTGTGCAGTGAAGGGGCCCAAGATGGTTCCTCCAGCCCCTCCTGTGCAGTGAAGGGGCCCAAAATGGTTCCTCTAGTCCCTCCTGTGCAGTGAAGGGGCCCAAGATGGTTCCTCCAGCCCCTCCTGTGCAGTGAAGGGGCCCAAGATGGTTCCTCTAGTCCCTCCTGTGCAGTGAAGGGGCCCAAGATGGTTCCTCCAGCCCCTCCTGTGCAGTGAAGGGGCCCAAAATGGTTCCTCCAGCCCCTCCTGTGTAGTGAAGGGGCCCAAGATGGTTCCTCCAGCCCCTCCTGTGTAGTGAAGGGGCCCAAGATGGTTCCTCCAGCCCCTCCTGTGCAGTGAAGGGGCCCAAGATGGTTCCTCCAGCCCCTCCTGTGCAGTGAAGGGGCCCAAGATGGTTCCTCCAGCCCCTCCTGTGTAGTGAAGGGGCCCAAAATGGTTCCTCCAGCCCCTCCTGTGCAGTGAAGGGGCCCAAAATGGTTCCTCCAGCCCCTCCTGTGTAGTGAAGGGGCCCAAGATGGTTCCTCCAGCCCCTCCTGTGCAGTGAAGGGGCCCAAGATGGTTCCTCCAGCCCCTCCTGTGCAGTGAAGGGGCCCAAGATGGTTCCTCCAGCCCCTCCTGTGCAGTGAAGGGGCCCAAGATGGTTCCTCCAGCCCCTCCTGTGTAGTGAAGGGGCCCAAGATGGTTCCTCCAGCCCCTCCTGTGCAGTGAAGGGGCCCAAGATGGTTCCTCCAGCCCCTCCTGTGCAGTGAAGGGGCCCAAGATGGTTCCCCCAGCCCCTCCTGTGCAGTGAAGGGGCCCAAGATGGTTCCTCCAGCCCCTCCTGTGCAGTGAAGGGGCCCAAGATGGTTCCTCCAGCCCCTCCTGTGCAGTGAAGGGGCCCAAGATGGTTCCCGAATTTAGATACATAACATCACCATTTACCACATCACTTCCATGCTTTGATCAAATCAAATTTTATTGGTCGCACACACATATTTATCAGAAGTTATTATTACGGGTGTAGCGAAATGCTTGGATGGGGATAGGAGAGAGGAGCAGGAGAGACGACCAGGAGAGACGACCAGGAGAGAGGACCAGGAGAAAGGAGCAGGAGAGAGGACCAGGAGAGAGGAGCAGGAGAGAGGACCAGGAGAGAGGAGCAGGAGAGAGGAGCAGGAGAGAGGACCAGGAGAGAGGACCAGGAGAGAGGACCAGGAGAGAGGACCAGGAGAGAGGACCAGGAGAGAGGAGCAGGAGAGAGGACCAGGAGAGAGGAGCAGGAGAGAGGACCAGGAGAGAGGACCAGGAGAGAAGAGCAGGAGAGAGGACCAGGAGAGAGGAGCAAGAGGGAGGACCAGGAGAGAGGACCAGGAGAGAGGACCAGGACAGAGGAGCAGGAGAGAGGAGCAGGAGAGAGGACCAGGAGAGAGGACCAGGAGAGAGGACCAGGAGAGAGGAGCAGGAGAGAGGACCAGGAGAGAGGAGCAGGAGAGAGGAGCAGGAGAGAGGACCAGGAGAGAGGACCAGGAGAGAGGACCAGGAGAGAGGAGCAGGAGAGAGGAGCAGGAGAGAGGACCAGGAGAGAGGACCAGGAGAGAGGACCAGGAGAGAGGACCAGGAGAGAGGACCAGGAGAGAGGAGCAGGAGAGAGGAGCAGGAGAGAGGACCAGGAGAGAGGACCAGGAGAGATCAGAGATGGAGACATCAGGAGAGAGTCAGAGATGGAGACATCAGGAGAGAGTCAGAGATGAGACATCAGGAGAGAGTCAGAGATGGAGACATCAGGAGAGAGTCAGAGATGAGACATCAGGAGAGAGTCAAAGATGGAGACATCAGGAGAGAGTCAGGAGAGAGTCAGAGATGGAGTCAAAGTGCAGACAATGTCGCTGATGAAGAGTTGCTGTTTGTGTTGGCTGATGGTGACTGGCTCAATTTCTTCTGGACCAATTCCCAGAATGCTACTGAGATTTATCCCCCAGACTACTGTATATCCAGTGGCCAACTTAAGCAGTAAAGCCAGAGGAGCTGTGGTATATAGCCAATATGCAAAGACTGCTCTTATGCACGATGCAACATGGAGTGCCTGGATACAACCCTTATTGGTCATATCCCACAAACCCCAGAGGTGCCTTATTGCTATTATAACCTGGTTACCAACGTAATTAGAGCAGTAAAAATGCATGTGTTGTCATACCCGTTGTATACGGTCTGATATACCACGGCTGTCAGCCAATCAGCATTCAGGGTTCAAATCACCCAGTTTATAATACACATCTAGGTGTTTCTGATTACAGGTGTATTAAATTAATCTACCAGGTGTATTATATTAATCTACCAGGTGTATTATATTAATCTACCAGGTGTATTATATTAATCTACCAGGTGTATTATATTAATCTACCAGGTGTATTATATTAATCTACCAGGTGTATTATATTAATCTACCAGGTGTATTATATTAATCTACCAGGTGTATTATATTAATCTACCAGGTGTATTATATTAATCTACCAGGTGTATTATATTAATCTACCAGGTGTATTATATTAATCTACCAAGTGTATTATATTAATCTACCAGGTGTATTATATTAATCTACCAGGTGTATTATATTAATATACCAGGTGTATTATATTAATCTACCAGGTGTATTATATTAATATACCAGGTGTATTATATTAATCTACCACGGGTATTATATTAATCTACCAGGTGTATTATATTAATCTACCAGGTGTATTATATTAATCTACCAGGTGTATTATATTAATCTACCAGGTGTATTATATTAATCTACCAGGTGTATTATATTAATCTACCACGGGTATTATATTAATCTACCAGGTGTATTATATTAATCTACCAGGTGTATTATATTAATCTACCAGGTGTATTATATTAATCTACCAGGTGTATTATATTAATCTACCAGGTGTATTATATTAATCTACCAGGTGTATTATATTAATCTACCAGGTGTATTGTATTAATCTACCAGGTGTATTATATTAATCTACCAGGTGTATTATATTAATCTGCCAGGTATATTATATTAATCTACCAGGTGTATTATATTAATCTACCAGGTGTATTATATTAATCTACCAGGTGTATTATATTAATCTACCAGGTGTATTATATTAATCTACCAGGTGTATTATATTAATCTACCAGGTGTATTATATTAATCTACCAGGTGTATTATATTAATCTACCAGGTGTATTATATTAATCTACCAGGTGTATTATATTAATCTACCAGGTGTATTATATTAATCTACCAGGTGTATTATATTAATCTACCAGGTGTATTATATTAATCTACCAGATGTATTATATTAATCTACCAGGTGTATTATATTAATCTACCAGGTGTATTATATTAATCTACCAGTCTATATCCAGTAGTCAACTAAACGTCTTGGTTAGTTGTTGTTGGATGAGGAGACTCTAGAGAACATCTAGATCTGTGTAGGTACTGTATAGTTCACTGGTTGGATGAGGAGACTCTAGAACACATCTAGATCTGTCTAGTTATTGGGTAGTTCACTGGTTGGATGAGGAGACTCTAGAACACATCTAGATCTGTCTAGTTACTGGGTAATTCACTGGTTGGATTAGGAGACTCTAGAACACATCTAGATCTGTCTAGTTACTGGGTAGTTCACTGGTTGGATGAGGAGACTCTAGAACACATCTAGATCTGTGTAGGTTCTGGGTAGTTCACTGGTTGGATGAGGAGACTCTAGAACACATCTAGATCTGTGTAGGTACTCGGTAGTTCACTGGTTGGATTAGGAGACTCTAGAGAACATCTAGATCTGTGTAGGTACTGGGTAGTTCACTGGTTGGATGAGGAGACTCTAGAACACATCTAGATCTGTCTAGTTATTGGGTAGTTCACTGGTTGGATGAGGAGACTCTAGAACACATCTAGATCTGTGTAGGTACTGTATAGTTCACTGGTTGGATGAGGAGACTCTAGAACACATCTAGATCTGTCTAGTTATTGGGTAGTTCACTGGTTGGATGAGGAGACTCTAGAACACATCTAGATCTGTCTAGTTACTGGGTAATTCACTGGTTGGATTAGGAGACTCTAGAACACATCTAGATCTGTCTAGTTACTGGGTAGTTCACTGGTTGGATGAGGAGACTCTAGAACACATCTAGATCTGTGTAGGTTCTGGGTAGTTCACTGGTTGGATGAGGAGACTCTAGAACACATCTAGATCTGTGTAGGTACTGGGTAGTTCACTGGTTGGATTAGGAGACTCTAGAGAACATCTAGATCTGTGTAGGTACTGGGTAGTTCACTGGTTGGATGAGGAGACTCTAGAACACATCTAGATCTGTCTAGTTATTGGGTAGTTCACTGGTTGGATGAGGAGACTCTAGAACACATCTAGATCTGTGTAGGTACTGTATAGTTCACTGGTTGGATGAGGAGACTCTAGAACACATCTAGATCTGTCTAGGTACTGTATAGTTCACTGGTTGGATGAGGAGACTCTAGAACACATCTAGATCTGTCTAGTTACTGGATAGTTCACTGGTTGGATGAGGAGACTCTAGAACACATCTCCACACAGGTTTTGAGCTGCCGGTGTGTGTTGGTCTTCCACTATTCAGTTTGTCTCTCTGAGGTAATCTGGTGCCTTTTTACACATTCCGCCCACGGCGCTGGTTCCTGGACCCAGTATAACAAAACACAGAGGTTCAGTCAGTAAGTCACTAGACTGTCATTCAAAGAGGTTTTTTAATAAACTCTCTTTTTTCAAGTAAGAATATTGAGCCAAAGGGTATAAGGACATCAGTCTTTCCTGGTTCAAAAATATGGTTTTCTCTTTCCCAAAGATATTTATGCATAAATATAGCTACTCTAATGTGTTGCTACAGTAGTATTGAAGCCTACTGTACAGATGGCATCCTTCACTGTGTTCTGGTGTGATCAACAGTCCTAATGTCTCCAACAGTCCTAATGTCTTCAACAGTTCTAATGTCTTCAACAGTTCTAATGTCTTCAACAGTCCTAATGTCTTCAACAGTTCTAATGTCTTCAACAGTTCTAATGTCTTCAACAGTTCTAATGTCTTCAACAGTTCTAATGTCTTCAACAGTCCTCCTAATGTCTTCAACAGTCCTCCTAATGTCTTCAACAGTTCTAATGTCTTCAACAGTTCTAATGTCTTCAACAGTCCTCCTAATGTCTTCAACAGTCCTCCTAATGTCTTCAGCAGTCCTAATGTCTCCAACAGTCCTAATGTCTTCAACAGTCCTAATGTCTTCAACAGTCCTAATGTCTTCAACAGTTCTCCTAATGTCTTCAACAGTTCTAATGTCTTCAACAGTCCTAATGTCTTCAACAGTCCTAATGTCTTCAACAGTCCTAATGTCTTCAACAGTTCTAATGTCTTCAACAGTTCTAATGTCTTCAACAGTTCTAATGTCTTCAACAGTCCTCCTAATGTCTTCAACAGTCCTCCTAATGTCTTCAACAGTTCTAATGTCTTCAACAGTCCTAATGTCTTCAACAGTCCTAATGTCTTCAACAGTTCTAATTTCTTCAACAGTTCTCCTAATGTCTTCAACAGTCCTAATGTCTTCAACAGTCCTCCTAATGTCTTCAACAGTCCTCCTAATGTCTTCAACAGTTCTAATGTCTTCAACAGTTCTAATGTCTTCAACAGTTCTAATGTCTTCAACAGTCCTCCTAATGTCTTCAACAGTCCTCCTAATGTCTTCAACAGTCCTCCTAATGTCTTCAACAGTCCTTATGTCTTCAACAGTCCTTATGTCTTCAACAGTCCTTATGTCTTCAACAGTCCTTATGTCTTCAACAGTCCTAATGTCTTCAACAGTCCTCCTAATGTCTTCAACAGTCCTAATGTCTTCAACAGTCCTCCTAATGTCTTCAACAGTTCTAATGTCTTCAACAGTCCTTATGTCTTCAACAGTTCTAATGTCACCAACAGTTCTAATGTCTTCAACAGTTCTCCTAATGTCTTCAACAGTCCTAATGTCTTCAACAGTTCTCCTAATGTCTTCAACAGTCCTAATGTCTTCAACAGTCCTAATGTCTTCAACAGTTCTCCTAATGTCTTCAACAGTCCTCCTAATGTCTTCAACAGTTCTAATGTCTTCAACAGTTCTAATGTCTTCAATAGTTCTAATGTCTTCAACAGTTCTAATGTCTTCAACAGTTCTCCTAATGTCTTCAACAGTCCTAATGTCTTCAACAGTTCTAATGTCTTCAACAGTTCTCCTAATGTCTTCAACAGTCCTAATGTCTTCAACAGTCCTTATGTCTTCAACAGTTCTAATGTCTTCAACAGTCCTAATGTCTTCAACAGTCCTCCTAATGTCTTCAACAGTTCTAATGTCTTCAACAGTCCTAATGTCTTCAACAGTCCTAATGTCTTCAACAGTCCTAATGTCTTCAACAGTCCTAATGTCTTCAACAGTTGTCCTAATGTCTTCAACAGTCCTCCTAATGTCTTCAACAGTTCTAATGTCTTCAACAGTTCTAATGTCTTCAACAGTTCTAATGTCTTCAACAGTTCTAATGTCTTCAACAGTTCTAATGTCTTCAACAGTTCTCCTAATGTCTTCAACAGTCCTAATGTCTTCAACAGTTCTAATGTCTTCAACAGTTCTCCTAATGTCTTCAACAGTCCTAATGTCTTCAACAGTCCTTATGTCTTCAACAGTTCTAATGTCTTCAACAGTCCTAATGTCTTCAACAGTCCTCCTAATGTCTTCAACAGTTCTAATGTCTTCAACAGTCCTAATGTCTTCAACAGTCCTAATGTCTTCAACAGTCCTAATGTCTTCAACAGTTCTAATGTCTTCAACAGTCCTAATGTCTTCAACAGTCCTAATGTCTTCAACAGTTCTCCTAATGTCTTCAACAGTCCTAATGTCTTCAACAGTCCTTATGTCTTCAACAGTTCTAATGTCTTCAACAGTCCTAATGTCTTCAACAGTCCTCCTAATGTCTTCAACAGTTCTAATGTCTTCAACAGTCCTAATGTCTTCAACAGTCCTAATGTCTTCAACAGTCCTAATGTCTTCAACAGTCCTAATGTCTTCAACAGTTCTCCTAATGTCTTCAACAGTCCTCCTAATGTCTTCAACAGTTCTAATGTCTTCAACAGTTCTAATGTCTTCAACAGTTCTAATGTCTTCAACAGTTCTAATGTCTTCAACAGTTCTAATGTCTTCAACAGTTCTCCTAATGTCTTCAACAGTCCTAATGTCTTCAACAGTTCTAATGTCTTCAACAGTTCTCCTAATGTCTTCAACAGTCCTAATGTCTTCAACAGTCCTTATGTCTTCAACAGTTCTAATGTCTTCAACAGTCCTAATGTCTTCAACAGTCCTCCTAATGTCTTCAACAGTTCTAATGTCTTCAACAGTCCTAATGTCTTCAACAGTCCTAATGTCTTCAACAGTCCTAATGTCTTCAACAGTTCTAATGTCTTCAACAGTCCTAATGTCTTCAACAGTCCTAATGTCTTCAACAGTTCTCCTAATGTCTTCAACAGTCCTAATGTCTTCAACAGTCCTTATGTCTTCAACAGTTCTAATGTCTTCAACAGTCCTAATGTCTTCAACAGTCCTCCTAATGTCTTCAACAGTTCTAATGTCTTCAACAGTACTAATGTCTTCAACAGTCCTTATGTCTTCAACAGTCCTTATGTCTTCAACAGTTCTCCTAATGTCTTCAACAGTCCTCCTAATGTCTTCAACAGTCCTCCTAATGTCTTCAACAGTCCTTATGTCTTCAACAGTCCTTATGTCTTCAACAGTCCTTATGTCTTCAACAGTCCTTATGTCTTCAACAGTCCTTATGTCTTCAACAGTCCTTATGTCTTCAACAGTCCTAATGTCTTCAACAGTCCTAATGTCTTCAACAGTCCTCCTAATGTCTTCAACAGTTCTAATGTCTTCAACAGTCCTCCTAATGTCTTCAACAGTCCTAATGTCTTCAACAGTTCTAATGTCTTCAACAGTCCTAATGTCTTCAACAGTTCTAATGTCTTCAACAGTTCTAATGTCTTCAACAGTTCTAATGTCTTCAACAGTTCTAATGTCTTCAACAGTTCTAATGTCTTCAACAGTCCTAATGTCTTCAACAGTTCTCCTAATGTCTTCAACAGTTCTAATGTCTTCAACAGTCCTTAAGTCTTCAACAGTCCTTATGTCTTCAACAGTCCTTATGTCTTCAACAGTCCTTATGTCTTCAACAGTCCTTATGTCTTCAACAGTCCTAATGTCTTCAACTGTTCTAATGTCTTCAACAGTCCTAATGTCTTCAACAGTTCTAGTGTCTTCAACAGTCCTAATGTCTTCAACAGTTCTCCTAATGTCTTCAACAGTCCTAATGTCTTCAACAGTCCTAATGTCTTCAACAGTTCTAATGTCTTCAACAGTTCTAATGTCTTCAACAGTCCTCCTAATGTCTTCAACAGTTCTAATGTCTTCAACAGTCCCCCTAATGTCTTCAACAGTCCTAATGTCTTCAACAGTTCTAATGTCTTCAACAGTCCTTATGTCTTCAACAGTCCAAATGTCTTCAACAGTCCTAATGTCTTCAACAGTCCTTATGTCTTCAACAGTTCTAATGTCACCAACAGTTCTAATGTCTTCAACAGTTCTCCTAATGTCTTCAACAGTCCTAATGTCTTCAACAGTTCTCCTAATGTCTTCAACAGTCCTAATGTCTTCAACAGTCCTAATGTCTTCAACAGTTCTCCTAATGTCTTCAACAGTCCTCCTAATGTCTTCAACAGTTCTAATGTCTTCAACAGTTCTAATGTCTTCAACAGTTCTAATGTCTTCAACAGTTCTAATGTCTTCAACAGTTCTCCTAATGTCTTCAACAGTCCTAATGTCTTCAACAGTTCTAATGTCTTCAACAGTTCTAATGTCTTCAACAGTCCTTATGTCTTCAACAGTCCTTATGTCTTCAACAGTCCTTATGTCTTCAACAGTCCTTATGTCTTCAACAGTCCTTATGTCTTCAACAGTCCTAATGTCTTCAACTGTTCTAATGTCTTCAACAGTCCTAATGTCTTCAACAGTTCTAGTGTCTTCAACAGTCCTAATGTCTTCAACAGTTCTCCTAATGTCTTCAACAGTCCTTATGTCTTCAACAGTCCTAATGTCTTCAACAGTCCTAATGTCTTCAACAGTTCTAATGTCTTCAACAGTTCTAATGTCTTCAACAGTCCTCCTAATGTCTTCAACAGTTCTAATGTCTTCAACAGTTCTCCTAATGTCTTCAACAGTCCTAATGTCTTCAACAGTTCTAATGTCTTCAACAGTCCTTATGTCTTCAACAGTCCTAATGTCTTCAACAGTTCTAATGTCTTCAACAGTTCTAATGTCTTCAACAGTCCTCCTAATGTCTTCAACAGTTCTAATGTCTTCAACAGTCCTCCTAATGTCTTCAACAGTTCTAATGTCTTCAACAGTCCCCCTAATGTCTTCAACAGTCCTAATGTCTTCAACAGTTCTAATGTCTTCAACAGTCCTTATGTCTTCAACAGTCCAAATGTCTTCAACAGTCCTAATGTCTTCAACAGTCCTAATGTCTTCAACAGTCCTTATGTCTTCAACAGTTCTAATGTCACCAACAGTTCTAATGTCTTCAACAGTTCTCCTAATGTCTTCAACAGTCCTAATGTCTTCAACAGTTCTCCTAATGTCTTCAACAGTCCTAATGTCTTCAACAGTCCTAATGTCTTCAACAGTTCTCCTAATGTCTTCAACAGTCCTCCTAATGTCTTCAACAGTTCTAATGTCTTCAACAGTTCTAATGTCTTCAACAGTTCTAATGTCTTCAACAGTTCTAATGTCTTCAACAGTTCTCCTAATGTCTTCAACAGTCCTAATGTCTTCAACAGTTCTAATGTCTTCAACAGTTCTAATGTCTTCAACAGTTCTCCTAATGTCTTCAACAGTCCTAATGTCTTCAACAGTTCTAATGTCTTCAACAGTTCTCCTAATGTCTTCAACAGTCCTAATGTCTTCAACAGTCCTTATGTCTTCAACAGTTCTAATGTCTTCAACAGTTCTAATGTCTTCAACAGTCCTAATGTCTTCAACAGTCCTCCTAATGTCTTCAACAGTTCTAATGTCTTCAACAGTCCTAATGTCTTCAACAGTCCTAATGTCTTCAACAGTCCTAATGTCTTCAACAGTTCTAATGTCTTCAACAGTCCTAATGTCTTCAACAGTCCTAATGTCTTCAACAGTTCTCCTAATGTCTTCAACAGTCCTAATGTCTTCAACAGTCCTTATGTCTTCAACAGTTCTAATGTCTTCAACAGTCCTAATGTCTTCAACAGTCCTCCTAATGTCTTCAACAGTTCTAATGTCTTCAACAGTCCTAATGTCTTCAACAGTCCTTATGTCTTCAACAGTCCTTATGTCTTCAACAGTATTCCTAATGTCTTCAACAGTCCTCCTAATGTCTTCAACAGTCCTAATGTCTTCAACAGTCCTTATGTCTTCAACAGTCCTTATGTCTTCAACAGTCCTTATGTCTTCAACAGTCCTTATGTCTTCAACAGTCCTTATGTCTTCAACAGTCCTTATGTCTTCAACAGTCCTAATGTCTTCAACAGTCCTAATGTCTTCAACAGTCCTCCTAATGTCTTCAACAGTTCTAATGTCTTCAACAGTCCTAATGTCTTCAACAGTCCTAATGTCTTCAACAGTCCTAATGTCTTCAACAGTTCTAATGTCTTCAACAGTTCTAATGTCTTCAACAGTTCTAATGTCTTCAACAGTTCTAATGTCTTCAACAGTTCTAATGTCTTCAACAGTCCTAATGTCTTCAACAGTTCTCCTAATGTCTTCAACAGTTCTAATGTCTTCAACAGTCCTTATGTCTTCAACAGTCCTTATGTCTTCAACAGTCCTTATGTCTTCAACAGTCCTTATGTCTTCAACAGTCCTTATGTCTTCAACAGTCCTAATGTCTTCAACTGTTCTAATGTCTTCAACAGTCCTAATGTCTTCAACAGTTCTAGTGTCTTCAACAGTCCTAATGTCTTCAACAGTTCTCCTAATGTCTTCAACAGTCCTAATGTCTTCAACAGTCCTAATGTCTTCAACAGTTCTAATGTCTTCAACAGTTCTAATGTCTTCAACAGTCCTCCTAATGTCTTCAACAGTTCTAATGTCTTCAACAGTCCCCCTAATGTCTTCAACAGTCCTAATGTCTTCAACAGTTCTAATGTCTTCAACAGTCCTTATGTCTTCAACAGTCCAAATGTCTTCAACAGTCCTAATGTCTTCAACAGTCCTAATGTCTTCAACAGTCCTTATGTCTTCAACAGTTCTAATGTCTTCAACAGTCCCCCTAATGTCTTCAACAGTCCTAATGTCTTCAACAGTTCTAATGTCTTCAACAGTCCTTATGTCTTCAACAGTCCAAATGTCTTCAACAGTCCTAATGTCTTCAACAGTTCTAATGTCTTCAACAGTCCTCCTAATGTCTTCAACAGTTCTAATGTCTTCAACAGTCCCCCTAATGTCTTCAACAGTCCTAATGTCTTCAACAGTTCTAATGTCTTCAACAGTCCTTATGTCTTCAACAGTCCAAATGTCTTCAACAGTCCTAATGTCTTCAACAGTCCTAATGTCTTCAACAGTCCTTATGTCTTCAACAGTTCTAATGTCACCAACAGTTCTAATGTCTTCAACAGTTCTCCTAATGTCTTCAACAGTCCTAATGTCTTCAACAGTTCTAATGTCTTCAACAGTTCTAATGTCTTCAACAGTTCTAATGTCTTCAACAGTTCTAATGTCTTCAACAGTTCTCCTAATGTCTTCAACAGTCCTAATGTCTTCAACAGTTCTAATGTCTTCAACAGTTCTCCTAATGTCTTCAACAGTCCTAATGTCTTCAACAGTCCTTAAGTCTTCAACAGTCCTTATGTCTTCAACAGTCCTTATGTCTTCAACAGTCCTTATGTCTTCAACAGTCCTTATGTCTTCAACAGTCCTAATGTCTTCAACTGTTCTAATGTCTTCAACAGTCCTAATGTCTTCAACAGTTCTAGTGTCTTCAACAGTCCTAATGTCTTCAACAGTTCTCCTAATGTCTTCAACAGTCCTTATGTCTTCAACAGTCCTAATGTCTTCAACAGTCCTAATGTCTTCAACAGTCCTAATGTCTTCAACAGTTCTAATGTCTTCAACAGTTCTAATGTCTTCAACAGTCCTCCTAATGTCTTCAACAGTTCTAATGTCTTCAACAGTTCTCCTAATGTCTTCAACAGTCCTAATGTCTTCAACAGTTCTAATGTCTTCAACAGTCCTAATGTCTTCAACAGTCCTAATGTCTTCAACAGTCCTAATGTCTTCAACAGTCCTAATGTCTTCAACAGTCCTTATGTCTTCAACAGTTCTAATGTCACCAACAGTTCTAATGTCTTCAACAGTTCTACTAATGTCTTCAACAGTCCTAATGTCTTCAACAGTTCTCCTAATGTCTTCAACAGTCCTCCTAATGTCTTCAACAGTCCTCCTAATGTCTTCAACAGTTCTAATGTCTTCAACAGTTCTAATGTCTTCAACAGTTCTAATGTCTTCAACAGTTCTCCTAATGTCTTCAACAGTCCTAATGTCTTCAACAGTCCTAATGTCTTCAACAGTTCTAATGTCTTCAACAGTCCTTACGTCTTCAACAGTCCTAATGTCTTCAACAACCCTAATGTCTTCAACAGTCCTAATGTCTTCAACAGTCCTTATGTCTTCAACAGTTCTAATGTCACCAACAGTTCTCCTAATGTCTTCAACAGTCCTAATGTCTTCAACAGTCCTTATGTCTTCAACAGTTCTAATGTCACCAACAGTTCTAATGTCTTCAACAGTTCTCCTAATGTCTTCAACAGTTCTAATGTCTTCAACAGTTCTACTGTCTTCAACAGTCCTCCTAATGTCTTCAACAGTCCTCCTAATGTCTTCAACAGTCCTCCTAATGTCTTCAACAGTCCTTATGTCTTCAACAGTCCTTATGTCTTCAACAGTCCTTATGTCTTCAACAGTCCTTATGTCTTCAACAGTCCTTATGTCTTCAACAGTCCTCCTAATGTCTTCAACAGTCCTAATGTCTTCAACAGTCCTCCTAATGTCTTCAACAGTTCTAATGTCTTCAACAGTCCTCCTAATGTCTTCAACAGTCCTAATGTCTTCAACAGTTCTAATGTCTTCAACACTCCTAATGTCTTCAACAGTTCTAATGTCTTCAACAGTCCTAATGTCTTCAACAGTCCTCCTAATGTCTTCAACAGTTCTAATGTCTTCAACAGTCCTAATGTCTTCAACAGTCCTAATGTCTTCAACAGTCCTAATGTCTTCAACAGTCCTAATGTCTTCAACAGTTCTAATGTCTTCAACAGTCCTAATGTCTTCAACAGTCCTAATGTCTTCAACAGTCCTAATGTCTTCAACAGTCCTTATGTCTTCAACAGTCCTTATGTCTTCAACAGTTCTCCTAATGTCTTCAACAGTCCTCTAATGTCTTCAACAGTCCTTATGTCTTCAACAGTCCTTATGTCTTCAACAGTCCTTATGTCTTCAACAGTCCTTATGTCTTCAACAGTCCTTATGTCTTCAACAGTCCTAATGTCTTCAACAGTCCTAATGTCTTCAACAGTCCTCCTAATGTCTTCAACAGTTCTAATGTCTTCAACAGTCCTCCTAATGTCTTCAACAGTCCTAATGTCTTCAACAGTTCTAATGTCTTCAACAGTCCTAATGTTTTCAACAGTTCTAATGTCTTCAACAGTTCTAATGTCTTCAACAGTTCTAATGTCTTCAACAGTTCTAATGTCTTCAACAGTTCTAATGTCTTCAACAGTTCTAATGTCTTCAACAGTCCTAATGTCTTCAACAGTTCTCCTAATGTCTTCAACAGTTCTAATGTCTTCAACAGTCCTTATGTCTTCAACAGTCCTTATGTCTTCAACAGTCCTTATGTCTTCAACAGTCCTTATGTCTTCAACAGTCCTTATGTCTTCAACAGTCCTTATGTCTTCAACAGTCCTAATGTCTTCAACAGTTCTAATGTCTTCAACAGTCCTAATGTCTTCAACAGTTCTAGTGTCTTCAACAGTCCTAATGTCTTCAACAGTTCTCCTAATGTCTTCAACAGTCCTTATGTCTTCAACAGTCCTAATGTCTTCAACAGTCCTAATGTCTTCAACAGTTCTAATGTCTTCAACAGTCCTAATGTCTTCAACAGTCCTCCTAATGTCTTCAACAGTTCTAATGTCTTCAACAGTTCTCCTAATGTCTTCAACAGTCCTAATGTCTTCAACAGTTCTAATGTCTTCAACAGTCCTTATGTCTTCAACAGTCCTAATGTCTTCAACAGTCCTAATGTCTTCAACAGTCCTTATGTCTTCAACAGTTCTAATGTCACCAACAGTTCTAATGTCTTCAACAGTTCTCCTAATGTCTTCAACAGTCCTAATGTCTTCAACAGTTCTCCTAATGTCTTCAACAGTCCTAATGTCTTCAACAGTTCTCCTAATGTCTTCAACAGTTCTCCTAATGTCTTCAACAGTTCTAATGTCTTCAACAGTTCTCCTAATGTCTTCAACAGTCCTAATGTCTTCAACAGTTCTCCTAATGTCTTCAACAGTCCTAATGTCTTCAACAGTCCTAATGTCTTCAACAGTCCTTATGTCTTCAACAGTTCTAATGTCACCAACAGTTCTAATGTCTTCAACAGTTCTCCTAATGTCTTCAACAGTCCTAATGTCTTCAACAGTTCTCCTAATGTCTTCAACAGTCCTAATGTCTTCAACAGTTCTCCTAATGTCTTCAACAGTCCTCCTAATGTCTTCAACAGTCCTCCTAATGTCTTCAACAGTTCTAATGTCTTCAACAGTTCTAATGTCTTCAACAGTTCTAATGTCTTCAACAGTTCTCCTAATGTCTTCAACAGTCCTAATGTCTTCAACAGTCCTAATGTCTTCAACAGTTCTAATGTCTTCAACAGTCCTAATGTCTTCAACAGTTCTAATGTCTTCAACAGTCCTTATGTCTTCAACAGTCCTAATGTCTTCAACAACCCTAATGTCTTCAACAGTCCTAATGTCTTCAACAGTCCTTATGTCTTCAACAGTTCTAATGTCACCAACAGTTCTAATGTCTTCAACAGTTCTCCTAATGTCTTCAACAGTCCTAATGTCTTCAACAGTTCTCCTAATGTCTTCAACAGTCCTAATGTCTTCAACAGTCCTAATGTCTTCAACAGTCCTCCTAATGTCTTCAACAGTCCTCCTAATGTCTTCAACAGTTCTAATGTCTTCAACAGTTCTAATGTCTTCAACAGTCCTAATGTCTTCAACAGTTCTAATGTCTTCAACAGTCCTTATGTCTTCAACAGTCCTAATGTCTTCAACAACCCTAATGTCTTCAACAGTCCTAATGTCTTCAACAGTCCTTATGTCTTCAACAGTTCTAATGTCTTCAACAGTCCTAATGTCTTCAACAGTCCTCCTAATGTCTTCAACAGTTCTAATGTCTTCAACAGTTCTCCTAATGTCTTCAACAGTCCTAATGTCTTCAACAGTTCTAATGTCTTCAACAGTCCTTATGTCTTCAACAGTCCTAATGTCTTCAACAGTCCTAATGTCTTCAACAGTCCTAATGTCTTCAACAGTCCTTATGTCTTCAACAGTTCTAATGTCACCAACAGTTCTAATGTCTTCAACAGTTCTCCTAATGTCTTCAACAGTTCTAATGTCTTCAACAGTTCTACTGTCTTCAACAGTCCTCCTAATGTCTTCAACAGTCCTCCTAATGTCTTCAACAGTCCTCCTAATGTCTTCAACAGTCCTTATGTCTTCAACAGTCCTTATGTCTTCAACAGTCCTTATGTCTTCAACAGTCCTTATGTCTTCAACAGTCCTCCTAATGTCTTCAACAGTCCTAATGTCTTCAACAGTCCTCCTAATGTCTTCAACAGTTCTAATGTCTTCAACAGTCCTCCTAATGTCTTCAACAGTCCTAATGTCTTCAACAGTTCTAATGTCTTCAACACTCCTAATGTCTTCAACAGTTCTAATGTCTTCAACAGTCCTAATGTCTTCAACAGTCCTCCTAATGTCTTCAACAGTTCTAATGTCTTCAACAGTCCTAATGTCTTCAACAGTCCTAATGTCTTCAACAGTCCTAATGTCTTCAACAGTTCTAATGTCTTCAACAGTCCTAATGTCTTCAACAGTCCTAATGTCTTCAACAGTCCTAATGTCTTCAACAGTCCTTATGTCTTCAACAGTCCTTATGTCTTCAACAGTTCTCCTAATGTCTTCAACAGTCCTCTAATGTCTTCAACAGTCCTTATGTCTTCAACAGTCCTTATGTCTTCAACAGTCCTTATGTCTTCAACAGTCCTTATGTCTTCAACAGTCCTTATGTCTTCAACAGTCCTAATGTCTTCAACAGTCCTAATGTCTTCAACAGTCCTCCTAATGTCTTCAACAGTTCTAATGTCTTCAACAGTCCTCCTAATGTCTTCAACAGTCCTAATGTCTTCAACAGTTCTAATGTCTTCAACAGTCCTAATGTTTTCAACAGTTCTAATGTCTTCAACAGTTCTAATGTCTTCAACAGTTCTAATGTCTTCAACAGTTCTAATGTCTTCAACAGTTCTAATGTCTTCAACAGTTCTAATGTCTTCAACAGTCCTAATGTCTTCAACAGTTCTCCTAATGTCTTCAACAGTTCTAATGTCTTCAACAGTCCTTATGTCTTCAACAGTCCTTATGTCTTCAACAGTCCTTATGTCTTCAACAGTCCTTATGTCTTCAACAGTCCTTATGTCTTCAACAGTCCTTATGTCTTCAACAGTCCTAATGTCTTCAACAGTTCTAATGTCTTCAACAGTCCTAATGTCTTCAACAGTTCTAGTGTCTTCAACAGTCCTAATGTCTTCAACAGTTCTCCTAATGTCTTCAACAGTCCTTATGTCTTCAACAGTCCTAATGTCTTCAACAGTCCTAATGTCTTCAACAGTTCTAATGTCTTCAACAGTCCTAATGTCTTCAACAGTCCTCCTAATGTCTTCAACAGTTCTAATGTCTTCAACAGTTCTCCTAATGTCTTCAACAGTCCTAATGTCTTCAACAGTTCTAATGTCTTCAACAGTCCTTATGTCTTCAACAGTCCTAATGTCTTCAACAGTCCTAATGTCTTCAACAGTCCTAATGTCTTCAACAGTCCTTATGTCTTCAACAGTTCTAATGTCACCAACAGTTCTAATGTCTTCAACAGTTCTCCTAATGTCTTCAACAGTCCTAATGTCTTCAACAGTTCTCCTAATGTCTTCAACAGTCCTAATGTCTTCAACAGTTCTCCTAATGTCTTCAACAGTTCTCCTAATGTCTTCAACAGTTCTAATGTCTTCAACAGTTCTCCTAATGTCTTCAACAGTCCTAATGTCTTCAACAGTTCTCCTAATGTCTTCAACAGTCCTAATGTCTTCAACAGTCCTAATGTCTTCAACAGTCCTTATGTCTTCAACAGTTCTAATGTCACCAACAGTTCTAATGTCTTCAACAGTTCTAATGTCTTCAACAGTTCTCCTAATGTCTTCAACAGTCCTAATGTCTTCAACAGTTCTCCTAATGTCTTCAACAGTCCTAATGTCTTCAACAGTTCTCCTAATGTCTTCAACAGTCCTCCTAATGTCTTCAACAGTCCTCCTAATGTCTTCAACAGTTCTAATGTCTTCAACAGTTCTAATGTCTTCAACAGTTCTAATGTCTTCAACAGTTCTCCTAATGTCCTCAACAGTCCTAATGTCTTCAACAGTCCTAATGTCTTCAACAGTTCTAATGTCTTCAACAGTCCTTATGTCTTCAACAGTCCTAATGTCTTCAACAACCCTAATGTCTTCAACAGTCCTAATGTCTTCAACAGTCCTTATGTCTTCAACAGTTCTAATGTCACCAACAGTTCTAATGTCTTCAACAGTTCTCCTAATGTCTTCAACAGTCCTAATGTCTTCAACAGTTCTCCTAATGTCTTCAACAGTCCTAATGTCTTCAACAGTCCTAATGTCTTCAACAGTCCTCCTAATGTCTTCAACAGTCCTCCTAATGTCTTCAACAGTTCTAATGTCTTCAACAGTTCTAATGTCTTCAACAGTCCTAATGTCTTCAACAGTTCTAATGTCTTCAACAGTCCTTATGTCTTCAACAGTCCTAATGTCTTCAACAACCCTAATGTCTTCAACAGTCCTAATGTCTTCAACAGTCCTTATGTCTTCAACAGTTCTAATGTCTTCAACAGTCCTAATGTCTTCAACAGTCCTCCTAATGTCTTCAACAGTTCTAATGTCTTCAACAGTTCTCCTAATGTCTTCAACAGTCCTAATGTCTTCAACAGTTCTAATGTCTTCAACAGTCCTTATGTCTTCAACAGTCCTAATGTCTTCAACAGTCCTAATGTCTTCAACAGTCCTTATGTCTTCAACAGTTCTAATGTCACCAACAGTTCTAATGTCTTCAACAGTTCTCCTAATGTCTTCAACAGTCCTAATGTCTTCAACAGTTCTCCTAATGTCTTCAACAGTCCTAATGTCTTCAACAGTTCTCCTAATGTCTTCAACAGTTCTCCTAATGTCTTCAACAGTTCTAATGTCTTCAACAGTTCTCCTAATGTCTTCAACAGTCCTAATGTCTTCAACAGTTCTCCTAATGTCTTCAACAGTCCTAATGTCTTCAACAGTCCTAATGTCTTCAACAGTCCTTATGTCTTCAACAGTTCTAATGTCACCAACAGTTCTAATGTCTTCAACAGTTCTCCTAATGTCTTCAACAGTCCTAATGTCTTCAACAGTTCTCCTAATGTCTTCAACAGTCCTAATGTCTTCAACAGTTCTCCTAATGTCTTCAACAGTCCTCCTAATGTCTTCAACAGTCCTCCTAATGTCTTCAACAGTTCTAATGTCTTCAACAGTTCTAATGTCTTCAACAGTTCTAATGTCTTCAACAGTTCTCCTAATGTCTTCAACAGTCCTAATGTCTTCAACAGTCCTAATGTCTTCAACAGTTCTAATGTCTTCAACAGTCCTTATGTCTTCAACAGTCCTAATGTCTTCAACAACCCTAATGTCTTCAACAGTCCTAATGTCTTCAACAGTCCTTATGTCTTCAACAGTTCTAATGTCACCAACAGTTCTAATGTCTTCAACAGTCCTCCTAATGTCTTCAACAGTCCTCCTAATGTCTTCAACAGTCCTCCTAATGTCTTCAACAGTCCTTATGTCTTCAACAGTCCTTATGTCTTCAACAGTCCTTATGTCTTCAACAGTCCTAATGTCTTCAACAGTCCTCCTAATGTCTTCAACAGTCCTAATGTCTTCAACAGTCCTCCTAATGTCTTCAACAGTTCTAATGTCTTCAACAGTCCTCCTAATGTCTTCAACAGTCCTAATGTCTTCAACAGTTCTAATGTCTTCAACACTCCTAATGTCTTCAACAGTTCTAATGTCTTCAACAGTCCTAATGTCTTCAACAGTCCTCCTAATGTCTTCAACAGTTCTAATGTCTTCAACAGTTCTAATGTCTTCAACAGTCCTAATGTCTTCAACAGTCCTAATGTCTTCAACAGTTCTAATGTCTTCAACAGTCCTAATGTCTTCAACAGTCCTAATGTCTTCAACAGTCCTAATGTCTTCAACAGTCCTTATGTCTTCAACAGTCCTTATGTCTTCAACAGTTCTCCTAATGTCTTCAACAGTCCTCTAATGTCTTCAACAGTCCTAATGTCTTCAACAGTCCTTATGTCTTCAACAGTCCGTATGTCTTCAACAGTCCTTATGTCTTCAACAGTGCTTATGTCTTCAACAGTCCTTATGTCTTCAACGGTCCTAATGTCTTCAACAGTCCTAATGTCTTCAACAGTCCTCCTAATGTCTTCAACAGTTCTAATGTCTTCAACAGTCCTCCTAATGTCTTCAACAGTCCTAATGTCTTCAACAGTTCTAATGTCTTCAACAGTCCTAATGTCTTCAACAGTTCTAATGTCTTCAACAGTTCTAATGTCTTCAACAGTTCTAATGTCTTCAACAGTTCTAATGTCTTCAACAGTTCTAATGTCTTCAACAGTTCTAATGTCTTCAACAGTTCTAATGTCTTCAACAGTCCTAATGTCTTCAACAGTTCTCCTAATGTCTTCAACAGTTCTAATGTCTTCAACAGTCCTTATGTCTTCAACAGTCCTTATGTCTTCAACAGTCCTTATGTCTTCAACAGTCCTTATGTCTTCAACAGTCCTTATGTCTTCAACAGTCCTTATGTCTTCAACAGTCCTAATGTCTTCAACAGTTCTAATGTCTTCAACAGTCCTAATGTCTTCAACAGTTCTAGTGTCTTCAACAGTCCTAATGTCTTCAACAGTTCTCCTAATGTCTTCAACTGTCCTTATGTCTTCAACAGTCCTAATGTCTTCAACAGTCCTAATGTCTTCAACAGTTCTAATGTCTTCAACAGTCCTAATGTCTTCAACAGTCCTCCTAATGTCTTCAACAGTTCTAATGTCTTCAACAGTTCTCCTAATGTCTTCAACAGTCCTAATGTCTTCAACAGTTCTAATGTCTTCAACAGTCCTTATGTCTTCAACAGTCCTAATGTCTTCAACAGTCCTAATGTCTTCAACAGTCCTAATGTCTTCAACAGTCCTTATGTCTTCAACAGTTCTAATGTCACCAACAGTTCTAATGTCTTCAACAGTTCTCCTAATGTCTTCAACAGTCCTAATGTCTTCAACAGTTCTCCTAATGTCTTCAACAGTCCTAATGTCTTCAACAGTTCTCCTAATGTCTTCAACAGTTCTCCTAATGTCTTCAACAGTTCTAATGTCTTCAACAGTTCTCCTAATGTCTTCAACAGTCCTAATGTCTTCAACAGTTCTCCTAATGTCTTCAACAGTCCTAATGTCTTCAACAGTTCTCCTAATGTCTTCAACAGTCCTAATGTCTTCAACAGTTCTCCTAATGTCTTCAACAGTTCTAATGTCTTCAACAGTTCTAATGTCTTCAACAGTCCTAATGTCTTCAACAGTCCTAATGTCTTCAACAGTCCTAATGTCTCCAACAGTTCTCCTAATGTCTTCAACAGTTCTCCTAATGTCTTCAACAGTCCTAATGTCTTCAACAGTTCTCCTAATGTCTTCAACAGTCCTAATGTCTTCAACAGTCCTAATGTCTTCAACAGTTCTCCTAATGTCTTCAACAGTCCTCCTAATGTCTTCAACAGTCCTAATGTCTTCAACAGTTCTAATGTCTTCAACAGTCCTAATGTCTTCAACAGTCCTAATGTCTTCAACAGTTCTTATGTCTCCAACAGTTCTCCTAATGTCTTCAACAGTTCTCCTAATGTCTTCAACAGTCCTAATGTCTTCAACAGTTCTCCTAATGTCTTCAACAGTCCTTATGTCTTCAACAGTCCTAATGTCTTCAACAGTCCTAATGTCTTCAACAGTTCTAATGTCTTCAACAGTTCTCCTAATGTCTTCAACAGTACTCCTAATGTCTTCAACAGTCCTAATGTCTTCAACAGTCCTAATGTCTTCAACAGTCCTAATGTCTTCAACAGTCCTCCTAATGTCTTCAACAGTCCTCCTAATGTCTTCAACAGTCCTCCTAATGTCTTCAACAGTCCTCCTAATGTCTTCAACAGTCCTAATGTCTTCAACAGTTCTAATGTCTTCAACAGTTCTCCTAATGTCTTCAACAGTCCTCCTAATGTCTTCAACAGTCCTAATGTCTTCAACAGTTCTCCTAATGTCTTCAACAGTTCTCCTAATGTCTTCAACAGTTCTAATGTCTTCAACAGTCCTAATGTCTTCAACAGTCCTAATGTCTTCAACAGTCCTAATGTCTTCAACAGTTCTCCTAATGTCTTCAACAGTTCTCCTAATGTCTTCAACAGT
This sequence comes from Salvelinus fontinalis, assembly GCF_029448725.1. Taxonomy (NCBI): domain Eukaryota; kingdom Metazoa; phylum Chordata; class Actinopteri; order Salmoniformes; family Salmonidae; genus Salvelinus; species Salvelinus fontinalis. The sequence continues at coordinate 57,169 of NW_026601271.1, forward strand.
TCTCCTAATGTCTTCAACAGTTCTCCTAATGTCTTCAACAGTTCTCCTAATGTCTTCAACAGTTCTCCTAATGTCTTCAACAGTTCTCCTAATGTCTTCAACAGTTCTCCTAATGTCTTCAACAGTTCTCCTAATGTCTTCAACAGTCCTAATGTCTTCAACAGTCCTAATGTCTTCAACAGTTCTAATGTCTTCAACAGTCCTAATGTCTTCAACAGTTCTCCTAATGTCTTCAACAGTCCTTATGTCTTCAACAGTCCTAATGTCTTCAACAGTCCTAATGTCTTCAACAGTTCTAATGTCTTCAACAGTCCTAATGTCTTCAACAGTCCTCCTAATGTCTTCAACAGTTCTAATGTCTTCAACAGTTCTCCTAATGTCTTCAACAGTCCTAATGTCTTCAACAGTTCTAATGTCTTCAACAGTCCTTATGTCTTCAACAGTCCTAATGTCTTCAACAGTCCTAATGTCTTCAACAGTCCTAATGTCTTCAACAGTCCTTATGTCTTCAACAGTTCTAATGTCACCAACAGTTCTAATGTCTTCAACAGTCCTTATGTCTTCAACAGTTCTAATGTCTTCAACAGTTCTCCTAATGTCTTCAACAGTCCTAATGTCTTCAACAGTTCTCCTAATGTCTTCAACAGTCCTAATGTCTTCAACAGTTCTCCTAATGTCTTCAACAGTTCTCCTAATGTCTTCAACAGTTCTAATGTCTTCAACAGTTCTCCTAATGTCTTCAACAGTCCTAATGTCTTCAACAGTTCTCCTAATGTCTTCAACAGTCCTAATGTCTTCAACAGTTCTCCTAATGTCTTCAACAGTCCTAATGTCTTCAAAAGTTCTCCTAATGTCTTCAACAGTTCTAATGTCTTCAACAGTTCTAATGTCTTCAACAGTCCTAATGTCTTCAACAGTCCTAATGTCTTCAACAGTCCTAATGTCTCCAACAGTTCTCCTAATGTCTTCAACAGTTCTCCTAATGTTTTCAACAGTCCTAATGTCTTCAACAGTTCTCCTAATGTCTTCAACAGTCCTAATGTCTTCAACAGTCCTAATGTCTTCAACAGTTCTCCTAATGTCTTCAACAGTCCTCCTAATGTCTTCAACAGTCCTAATGTCTTCAATAGTTCTAATGTCTTCAACAGTCCTAATGTCTTCAACAGTCCTAATGTCTCCAACAGTTCTCCTAATGTCTTCAACAGTTCTCCTAATGTCTTCAACAGTCCTAATGTCTTCAACAGTTCTCCTAATGTCTTCAACAGTCCTTATGTCTTCAACAGTCCTAATGTCTTCAACAGTCCTAATGTCTTCAACAGTTCTAATGTCTTCAACAGTTCTTTTAATGTCTTCAACAGTACTCCTAATGTCTTCAACAGTCCTAATGTCTTCAACAGTCCTAATGTCTTCAACAGTCCTAATGTCTTCAACAGTCCTAATGTCTTCAACAGTCCTAATGTCTTCAACAGTCCTAATGTCTTCAACAGTCCTCCTAATGTCTTCAACAGTCCTAATGTCTTCAACAGTTCTAATGTCTTCAACAGTTCTCCTAATGTCTTCAACAGTCCTCCTAATGTCTTCAACAGTCCTAATGTCTTCAACAGTTCTCCTAATGTCTTCAACAGTTCTCCTAATGTCTTCAACAGTTCTAATGTCTTCAACAGTCCTAATGTCTTCAACAGTCCTAATGTCTTCAACAGTTCTCCTAATGTCTTCAACAGTTCTCCTAATGTCTTCAACAGTTCTCCTAATGTCTTCAACAGTTCTCCTAATGTCTTCAACAGTTCTCCTAATGTCTTCAACAGTTCTCCTAATGTCTTCAACAGTTCTCCTAATGTCTTCAACAGTTCTCCTAATGTCTTCAACAGTTCTCCTAATGTCTTCAACAGTTCTAATGTCTTCAACAGTCCTAATGTCTTCAACAGTTCTCCTAATGTCTTCAACAGTTCTCCTAATGTCTTCAACAGTCCTTATGTCTTCAACAGTCCTAATGTCTTCAACAGTCCTAATGTCTTCAACAGTTCTCCTAATGTCTTCAACAGTCCTAATGTCTTCAACAGTTCTAATGTCTTCAACAGTCCTTATGTCTTCAACAGTCCTAATGTCTTCAACAGTCCTAATGTCTTCAACAGTTCTCCTAATGTCTTCAACAGTCCTAATGTCTTCAACAGTTCTAATGTCTTCAACAGTCCTTATGTCTTCAACAGTCCTAATGTCTTCAACAGTCCTAATGTCTTCAACAGTCCTAATGTCTTCAACAGTTCTCCTAATGTCTTCAACAGTCCTAATGTCTTCAACAGTTCTCCTAATGTCTTCAACAGTCCTAATGTCTTCAACAGTTCTCCTAATGTCTTCAACAGTCCTAATGTCTTCAACAGTTCTCCTAATGTCTTCAACAGTTCTAATGTCTTCAACAGTTCTAATGTCTTCAACAGTCCTAATGTCTTCAACAGTCCTAATGTCTTCAACAGTCCTAATGTCTCCAACAGTTCTCCTAATGTCTTCAACAGTTCTCCTAATGTCTTCAACAGTCCTAATGTCTTCAACAGTTCTCCTAATGTCTTCAACAGTCCTAATGTCTTCAACAGTCCTAATGTCTTCAACAGTTCTCCTAATGTCTTCAACAGTCCTCCTAATGTCTTCAACAGTCCTAATGTCTTCAACAGTTCTAATGTCTTCAACAGTCCTAATGTCTTCAACAGTCCTAATGTCTTCAACAGTTCTTATGTCTCCAACAGTTCTCCTAATGTCTTCAACAGTTCTCCTAATGTCTTCAACAGTCCTAATGTCTTCAACAGTTCTCCTAATGTCTTCAACAGTCCTTATGTCTTC
>NW_026601272.1:0-50000 GCF_029448725.1 Salvelinus fontinalis
CTCTCTCTCTCTCTCTCTCTCTCTCTCTCTCTCTCTCTCTCTCTCTCTCTCTCTCTCTCTCTCTCTCTCTCTCTCTCTCTCTCTCTCTCTCTCTCTCTCTCTCTCTCTCTCTCATAATACCAATGAAAGGAGCAGTTGGCTGGCCGGCCTTGGATCTCTCAATGTCACCCACTTTTACGCCACTGCCCTAGTAATCTATTTAACTCTGATAAAGGGAGAGGGGGGAGTGAGGGGAAGAGAAAGATTGGGGACAGAGAGGAAGAAAGTGGACAGAGAAGGTGGAACAAGGGGGGAAAGGGAGCAGAGAGGTTGGAAGAGAGAAAGGGTAGAGGGAGACAAAAGAGAGAGAGAGAGAACAGAGAGACAGATGAGAGAGAGAGAACGGAGAGAGGGAGACATAAGAGAGAGAGATAAAGGGGAGAGGGAGAGAGGAGAGAGAGAGAGAAAGGGGAGAGGGAGAGAGGAGAGAGAGAGAAAGGGTAGAGGGAGACAGAACAGATGATAGAGAGAGAGAGAGAGAGAGAAAGGGTGGAGGGAGACAGAGGAGAGAGAGAGAAAGGGTAGAGGGAGACAGGAGAGAGAGAGAGAGAGAGACAGAGAGAGAGAGAGAGGGGGGATGGAGGGAGACAGAGGAGAGAGAGAGAAAGGGTAGAGGGAGAGAGAGAGAGAGAGGGGGGGGTGGAGGGAGACAGAGGAGAGTGATAAAGAATGACGAGAGAAGAGATGATAAAAGAGAGAGGATAGAGAGGAGAGGAGAGACGAGAAGAGTGCTGTGTTGTGATGTGAAGTAGTAACCTAAATTATCCCTCTTACCCCCCCCAGGCAAAGGCTGACACACACTCACTCTCTCCCTCTCCCTCTCCCTCTCTCTCTCTCTCTCTCTCTCTCTCTGAACAGGCTGCAGGCTAGAGGACTTAACACAGTTAACGGGATTTCACACACACGCCACACGCAACACACAACATTTCTGTAGATAATTATATCCACAAGCCACATGCAATCATACACACACACACACACACACACACACACACACACACACACACACACACACACACACACACACACACACACACACACACACACACACACACACACACACACTGGTCAATTTGTACATACACATTCACATAAACAGATTTGTCTGGTGGTCACACCAGCCAGGTCACCCGTGATACAAGTCAATATTCGCCGTCCATCCATGTCTGAGGACGTGGAGAGATGATGTGGAAACCGTCCACTAGGGGCAACAGGGAGTCCTGTTACTGACCACTAGGGGCAACAGGTAGTCCTGTTACTGTCCACTAGGGGCAACAGGGAGTCCTGTTACTGTCCACTAGGGGCAACAGGGAGTCCTGTTACTGACCACTAGGGGCAACAGGTAGTCCTGTTACTGTCCACTAGGGGCAAGAGGGAGTCCTGTTACTGTCCACTAGGGGCAACAGGGAGTCCTGTTACTGTCCACTAGGGGCAACAGGGAGTCATGTTACTGTCCACTAGGGGCAACAGGGAGTCCTGTTACTGTCCACTAGGGGCAACAGGGAGTCCTGTTGCTGTCCACTAGGGGCAACAGTGAGTCCTGTTACTGTCCACTAGGGGCAACAGGGAGTCCTGTTACTGTCCACTAGGGGCAACATGGAGTCCTGTTACTGTCCACTAGGGGCAACAGGGAGTCCTGTTACTGTCCACTAGGGGCAACAGGGAGTCCTGTTACTGTCCACTAGGGGCAACAGGGAGTCCTGTTACTGTCCACTAGGGGCAACAGAGAGTCCTGTTACTGTCCACTAGGGGCAACAGGGAGTCCTGTTACTGTCCACTAGGGGCAACAGGGAGCCCTGTTACTGTCCACTAGGGGCAACAGGGAGTCTTGTTACTGTCCACTAGGGGCAACAGGGAGTCCTGTTACTGTCCACTACTAACATTAACCATTCAGAGTTAATGTCTAACATTAACCATTCAGAGTTAATGTCTAACCTTAACCATTCAGAGTTAATGTCTAACCTTAACCATTCAGAGTTAATGTCTAACCTTAACCATTCACAGTTAATGCCTAACCTTGAGAGAACTTGCAATGGTGTTATGTAGCAGGAAAATAGTTTAACACACACACACACACACACACACACACACACACACACACACACACACACACACACACACACACACACACACACACACACACACACACACACACACACACACACACACACACACACACACACACACACACACACACACACACACACACAGTAGATTGCTCTGCAGCAGAGGTAATGGGGTAAAGTGTGATAGGTAGACTGTAACAAGACATGTCTAGAATGTACTCCTCTCATCAACACACTTTAGTTATGTCCCACACGTCTCCCTATAGTCACTGTAGAGGAAATATGGTACCATTTAGTTAGGTCCCACATGTCTCCCTATAGTCACTGTGGAGGAAATATGGTACCATTTAGTTAGGTCCCACATGTCTCCCTATGGTCACTGTGGAGGAAATATGGTACCATTTAGTTAGGTTCCACATGTCTCCCTATAGTCCTTGTGGAGGAAATATAGTACCATTTAGTTAGGTCCCACATGTCTCCCTAAGGTCACTGTGGAGGAAATATAGTACCATTTAGTTAGGTCCCACATGTCTTCCTATAGTCACTGTGGAGGAAATATGGTACCATTTAGTTAGGTCCCACATGTCTCCCTATAGTCACTGTGGAGGAAGTATGGTACCATTTAGTTAGGTCCCACATGTCTCCCTATGGTCATTGTGGAGGAAGTATGGTACCATTTAGTTAGGTTCCACATGTTTCCCTATGGTCACTGTGGAGGAAATATGGTACCATTTAGTTAGGTCCAAAATCTCTCTCTATAGTCTCTGTGGAGGAAATTTGGTACCATTTAGTTAGGTCCCAAATCTCTCCCTATAGTCACTGTGGAGGAAATATAGTACCATTCAGGACCAGGACTTCTGTTTAGAAGTTCACACAGACAAATACACAGGCTATCCTGTATATTACCACTAAAGGCTGTAATTAACAATAAGGCCAGAGGGTGTGTGGTATATGGCCAATATACCACGGCTAAGGGCTGTTCTTAAGCACGACGCAACGTGGAGTGCCTGGATACCACCCTTAGCCGTGGTATATTAGCCATAAAATTGCTCACAGACGAATTCAACTACTCACACCTTACAGAACATGTTCCACGAGGGCCCTACTCAGCAAGCTGGCTCCACTAGGGCCCTACTCAGCAAGCTGGCTCCACTAGGGCCCTACTCAGCAAGCTGGCTCCACTAGGGCCCCACTCAGCAAGCTGGCTCCACTAGGGCCCCACTCAGCAAGCTGGCTCCACTAGGGCCCCACTCAGCAAGCTGGCTCCACTAGGGCCCCACTCAGCAAGCTGGCTCCACTAGGGCCCGCTCAGCAAGCTGGCTCCACTAGGGCCCACTCAGCAAGCTGGCTCCACTAGGGCCCCACTCAGCAAGCTGGCTCCACTAGGGCCCCACTCAGCCAGCTGGCTCCACTAGGGCCCCACTCAGCAAGCTGGCTCCACTAGGGCCCCACTCAGCAAGCTGGCTCCACTAGGGCCCCACTCAGCAAGCTGGCTCCACTAGGGCCCCACTCAGCAAGCTGGCTCCACTAGGGCCCCACTCAGCAAGCTAGCTCCACTAGGGCCCCACTCAGCAAGCTGGCTCCACTAGGGCCCCACTCAGCAAGCTGGCTCCACTAGGGCCCACTCAGCAAGCTGGCTCCACTAGGGCCCCACTCAGCAAGCTGGCTCCACTAGGGCCCACTCAGTAAGCCGGCTCCACTAGGGCCCCACTCTTTAAGCCGGCTCCACTAGGGCCCCACTCAGCAAGCCGGCTCCACTAGGGCCCCACTCAGCAAGCCGGCTCCACTAGGGCCCCACTCAGCAAGCTGGCTCCACTAGGGCCCCACTCAGCAAGCTGGCTCCACTAGGGCCCCACTCAGCAAGCTGGCTCCACTGGGCCCCACTCAGCAAGCTGGCTCCACTAGGGCCCCACTCAGCAAGCTGGCTCCACTAGGGCCCCACTCAGCAAGCTGGCTCCACTAGGGCCCCACTCAGCAAGCTGGCTCCACTAGGGCCCCACTCAGCAAGCCGTCTCCACTAGGACCCCACTCAGCAAGCTGGCTCCACTAGGACCCCACTCAGCAAGCCGTCTCCTCTAGGGCCCCACTCAGCCAGCTGGCTCCACTAGGGCCCCACTCAGCAAGCTGGCTCCACTAGGGCCCACTCAGCAAGCCGTCTCCTCTAGGCTCCCACTCAGCAAGCCGTCTCCTCTAGGCTCCCACTCAGCCAGCTGGCTCCACTAGGGCCCCACTCAGCAAGCTGGCTCCACTAGGGCCCCCTCAGCAAGCTGGCTCCACTAGGGCCCACTCAGCAAGCTGGCTCCACTAGGGCCCCACTCAGCAAGCTGGCTCCACTAGGGCCCACTCAGCAAGCTGGCTCCACTAGGGCCCACTCAGCAAGCTGGCTCCACTAGGGCCCACTCAGCAAGCTGGCATGTGTGCGAGAGCGTGTGCTGTGAAAAGAATAAGCATAAATGGCGATGAGGGAAATGAAATCAGGTTTAATTTACTGTGGTGTTTGTTCTCCTTCTTGCAGCAGGTCATGTTGCTGCTGTGATAGCACACTGCGGTATTTCACCTCACAGATAAGGGAGCTTATCAATATTTGATTTGTTTTCTAATTCCTTTTTTGGGGTCCTTGTAATCTGTGGGAAATAATATTCTTTCTAATACGGTCATATATTTGGCAGGAGGTGAGGAAGTGCAGCTCAGTTGCCAACTCATTTTGTGGGCTTCTGTTGAGAGCCAAGTCTGCCTACGGCGGCCTCTCTCAGTAGACTCACTGAGTCTGCACGTTGTGCCCCCCCCCCCCCCCCCCCCCCCCCCCCCCCAGTTTCCTATCAGTCACAGTGGCCTCTCTCAGTAGACTCACTGAGTCTGTACGTTGTGCCCCCCCCCCCCAGTTTCCTATCAGTCACAGTGGCCTCTCTCAGTAGACTCACTGAGTCTGTACGTTGTGCCCCCCCCCCCCCCCCCCCCAGTTTCCTATCAGTCACAGTGACCTTTCTCAGTAGACTCAATGAGTCTGTACGTTGTGTGTTTTTTCCCCCCCTCAGTTTCCTATCAGTCACAGTGACCTTTCTCAGGAGACTCAATGAGTCTGTACGTTGTGTGTTTTCCCCCCCCTCGGTTTCCTATCAGTCACAGTGGTCAGATAGTCTTTCAGTTTACTTTGAGATTTCGGTCATGTTTTCCCAATAGGTCATATCCTTGTATTGTTGTTTGATTATAATTTGGTTTGGCCAGACTGTCTGAGTGCTGTCCTGAGGCTTTGTTGGGTTGGTTTGTGAATTTAGCCTCTCTACCAGCTGGGAACTTTTCTCTGTGTTCATCTCTTGGCATTTCAGGTATCTGTAGTGATAGCAGAGGGGGTCGCTTGTTTTTAGGTGGTAATATTCTCTCTGTAGTGATAGCAGAGGGGGTCGCTTGTTTTTAGGTGGTAATATTCTCTGTGTAGTGATAGCAGTGGGGGTCGCTTGTTTTTAAGTGGTCATTTATTTTGATGGCAAATTTTTGGGATATTAATTAGTAATGCATATTTGGCCTAATTCTGCCCTGCATATGTTATTTTGGGCTTTTCTCTGTGTTCATCTCTGTAGTGATAGGTGGTAATATTTTCTCTGTAGTGATAGGTGGTAATATTTTCTCTGTAGTGATAGGTGGTAATATTCTCTCTGTATAGGTGGTAATATGTTCTCTGTTGTGATAGGTGGTAATATTCTCTCTGCAGTGATAGGTGGTAATATTCTCTCTGTAGTGATAGGTGGTAATATTCTCTCTGTAGTGATAGGTGGTAATATTCTCTCTGTACTGATAGGTGGTAATATTCGCTCTGTAGTGATAGGTGGTAATATTCTCTCTGCAGTGATAGGTGGTAATATTCTCTCTGTAGTGGTAGGTGGTAATATGTTCTCTGTAGTGATAGGTGGTAATATTTTCTCTGTAGTGATAGGTGGTAATATTCTCTCTGTAGTGATAGGTGGTAATATTCTCTCTGTAGTGATAGGTGGTAATATTCTCTCTGTAGATAGATGGTAATATTCTCTCTGTAGTGATAGGTGGTAATATTCTCTCTGTAGTGATAGGTGGTAATATTCTCTCTGTAGTGATAGGTGGTAATATTCTCTCTGTAGATAGATGGTAATATTCTCTCCATAGTGATAGGTGGTAATATTCTCTCTGTAGTGATAGGTAGTAATATTCTCTGTAGTGATAGGTGCTAATATTCTCTGTAGTGATAGGTGGTAATATTCTCTCTGTAGTGATAGATGGTAATATTCTCTCCATAGTGATAGGTGGTAATATTCTCTCTGTAGTGATAGGTAGTAATATTCTCTGTAGTGATAGGTGCTAATATTCTCTGTAGTGATAGGTGGTAATATTCTCTCTGTAGTGATAGATGGTAATATTTTCTCTGTAGTGATAGGTGGTAATATTCTCTCCATAGTGATAGGTGGTAATATTCTCTCTGTAGTGATAGGTGGTAATATTCTCTCTGTAGTGATAGGTGGTAATATTTTCTCTGTAGTGATAGGTGGTAACATTCTCTCCATAGTGATAGGTGGTAATATTCTCTCTGTAGTGATAGGTGGTAATATTATCTCTGTAGTGATAGGTGGTAATATTTTCTCTGTAGTGATAGGTGGTAACATTCTCTCCATAGTGATAGGTGGTAATATTCTCTCTGTAGTGATAGGTGGTAATATTCTCTCTGTAGTGATAGGTGGTAATATTATCTCTGTAGTGATAGGTGGTAATATTCTCTCTGTAGTGATAGGTGGTAACATTCTCTCTGTAGTGATAGGTGGTAATATTCTCTCTGTAGTGAGAGGTGGTAATATTCTCTCTGTAGGGATAGGTGGTGATATTTTCTCTGTGGTGATAGGTGGTAATATTTTCTCTGTAGTGATAGGTGGTAATATTCTCTCTGTAGTGATAGGTGGTAATATTCTCTGTAGTGATAGGTGCTAATATTCTCTGTAGTGATAGGTGGTAATATGTTCTCTGTAGTGATAGGTGGTAATATTCTCTCCATAGTGATAGGTGGTAATATTCTCTCTGTAGTGATAGGTGGTAATATGTTCTCTGTAGTGATAGGTGGTAATATTCTCTCTGTAGAGATAGGTGGTAATATTCTCTCTGTAGTGATAGGTGGTAATATTCTCTCTGTAGTGATAGGTGGTAATATTCTCTCTGTAGTGATAGGTGGTAATATTCTCTCTGTAGTGATAGGTGGTAATATTCTCTCCATAGTGATAGGTGGTAATATTCTCTCTGTAGTGATAGGTGGTAATATTCTCTCTGTAGTGATAGGTGGTAATATTCTCTCTGTAGATAGATGGTAATATTCTCTCCATAGTGATAGGTGGTAATATTCTCTCTGTAGTGATAGGTGGTAATATTCTCTGTAGTGATAGGTGCTAATATTCTCTGTAGTGATAGGTGGTAATATTCTCTCCATAGTGATAGGTGGTAATATTCTCTCTGTAGTGATAGGTGGTAATATTCTCTCTGTAGTGATAGGTGGTAATATTTTCTTTGTAGTGATAGGTGGTAATATTTTCTCTGTAGTGATAGGTGGTAATATTCTCTCTGTAGTGATAGGTGGTAATATTCTCTCTGTAGTGATAGGTGGTAATATTCTCTCCATAGTGATAGGTGGTAATATTCTCTCTGTAGTGATATGTGGTAATATTCTCTCAGTAGTGATAGGTGGTAATATTCTCTCTGTAGTGATAGGTGGTAATATTCTCTCTGTAGTGATAGGTGGTAATATTCTCTCTGTAGTGATAGATGGTAATATTCTCTCTGTAGTGATAGGTGGTAATATTCTCTCTGTAGTGATATTCTCTCTGTAGTGATAGGTGGTAATATTATCTCTGTAGTGATAGGTGGTAATATGTTCTCTGTAGTGATAGGTGGTAATATTCTCTCTGTAGTGATAGGTGGTAATATTCTCTCTGTAGTTATAGGTGGTAATATTTTCTCTGTAGTGATAGGTGGTAATATTCTCTCTGTAGTGATAGGTGGTAATATTCTCTCTGTAGATAGATGGTAATATTCTCTCTGTAGTGGTAGGTGGTAATATTCTCTCTGTAGTGATAGGTGTTAATATTCTCTCTGTAGTGATAGGTGGTAATATTCTCTCTGTAGATAGAGGGTAATATTCTCTCCATAGTGATAGGTGGTAATATTCTCTCTGTAGTGATAGGTGGTAATATTCTCTGTAGTGATAGGTGCTAATATTCTCTGTAGTGATAGGTGGTAATATTCTCTCTGTAGTGATAGATGGTAAAATTTTCTCTGTAGTGATAGGTGGTAATATTCTCTCCATAGTGATAGGTGGTAATATTCTCTCTGTAGTGATAGGTGGTAATATTCTCTCTGTAGTGATAGGTGGTAATATTTTCTCTGTAGTGATAGGTGGTAATATTCTCTCCATAGTGATAGGTGGTAATATTCTCTCTGTAGTGATAGGTGGTAATATTCTCTCTGTAGTGAGAGGTGGTAATATTCTCTCTGTAGTGATAGGTGGTAATATTTTCTCTGTGGTGATAGGTGGTAATATTTTCTCTGTAGTGATAGGTGGTAATATTCTCTCTGTAGTGATAGGTTGTAATATTCTCTCTGTAGTGATATTCTCTCTGTAGTGATAGGTGGTAATATTATCTCTGTAGTGATAGGTGGTAATATGTTCTCTGTAGTGATAGGTGGTAATATTCTCTCTGTAGTGATAGGTGGTAATATTCTCTCTGTAGTGATAGGTGGTAATATTTTCTCTGTAGTGATCGGTGGTAATATTCTCTCTGTAGTGATAGGTGGTAATATTCTCTCCATAGTGATAGGTGGTAATATTCTCTCTGTAGTGATAGGTGGTAATATTCTCTCTGTAGTGATAGGTGGTAATATTCTCTCTGTAGATAGATGGTAATATTCTCTCTGTAGTGATAGGTGGTAATATTCTCTCTGTAGTGATAGGTGTTAATATTCTCTCTATAGTGATAGGTGGTAATATTCTCTCTGTAGATAGATGGTAATATTCTCTCCATAGTGATAGGTGGTAATATTCTCTCTGTAGTGATAGGTGGTAATATTCTCTGTAGTGATAGGTGCTAATATTCTCTGTAGTGATAGGTGGTAATATTCTCTCTGTAGTGATAGATGGTAAAATTTTCTCTGTAGTGATAGGTGGTAATATTCTCTCCATAGTGATAGGTGGTAATATTCTCTCTGTAGTGATAGGTGGTAATATTCTCTCTGTAGTGATAGGTGGTAATATTTTCTCTGTAGTGATAGGTGGTAATATTCTCTCCATAGTGATAGGTGGTAATATTCTCTCTGTAGTGATAGGTGGTAATATTCTCTCTGTAGTGAGAGGTGGTAATATTCTCTCTGTAGTGATAGGTGGTAATATTTTATCGGTGGTGATAGGTGGTAATATTTTCTCTGTAGTGATAGGTGGTAATATTCTCTCTGTAGTGATAGGTGGTAATATTCTCTCTGTAGTGATATTCTCTCTGTAGTGATAGGTGGTAATATTATCTCTGTAGTGATAGGTGGTAATATGTTCTCTGTTGTGATAGGTGGTAATATTCTCTCTGTAGTGTTAGGTGGTAATATCTTCTCTGTAGTGATAGGTGGTAATATTTTCTCTGTAGTGATAAGTGGTAATATTCTCTCTGTAGTGATAGGTGGTAATATTCTCTCCATAGTGATAGGTGGTAATATTCTCTCTGTAGTGATAGGTGGTAATATTCTCTCTAGTGATAGGTGGTAATATTCTCTCTGTAGTGATATTCTCTCTGTAGTGATAGGTGGTAATATTCTCTCTGTAGTGATAGGTGGTAATATGTTCTCTGTAGTGATAGGTGGTAATATTCTCTCTGTAGTGATAGGTGGTAATATTCTCTCTGTAGTGATAGGTGGTAATATTCTCTCTGTAGTGATAGGTGGTAATATTCTCTCTGTAGTGATAGGTGGTAATATTCTCTCTGTAGTGATAGGTGGTAATATTCTCTCTGTAGTGATAGGTGGTAATATTCTCTCTGTAGTGATAGGTGGTAATATTCTCTCTGTAGTGATAGGTGGTAATATTCTCTCTGTAGTGATAGGTGGTAATATTCTCTCTGTAGTGATAGGTGGTAATATTCTCTCTGTAGTGATAGGTGGTAATATTCTCTCTGTAGTGATAGGTGGTAATATTCTCTCTGTAGTGATAGGTGGTAATATTCTCTCTGTAGTGAGAGGTGGTAATATTCTCTTTGTAGTGATAGGTGGTAATATTTTATCGGTGGTGATAGGTGGTAATATTTTCTCTGTAGTTGTCATGTTCCTGACCTGTTTTCTGTTTAGTTTTGTGTGTTAGTTGGTCAGGACGTGAGTTTGGGTGGGCATTCTATGTTGTCTGTTTCTATGTTGGTTTAGGGTTGCCTGGTATGGCTCTCAATTGGAGGCAGGTGTTTGGCGTTCCTCTAATTGAGAGTCATATTTAGGTAGGCGGTTCACAGTGTTTGTTTGTGGTTGGTTGTCTCCTGTGTCCGTGTCTATGTCAGAACGTTTGTAGCCTGTCTGTCTATGCACAACGTTTGTAGCTTCACGGTCGTTTTGTTATTTTGTATAGTTTGTATTAAGTGTTCGTCTTTCATTTAAATAAATTCATTATGACTGCATACCTTGACGCGTATTGGTCCGACCCATGCTTCTCCTCTTCAGAAGAAGAGGAGGAGAACGATCGTTACAGAACCACCCACCAATCCAGAACCAAGCAGCGGTTTAAACGGAGTAAGGGACAGCACAAGAAGGAGGAATGGACTTGGGACGATGTATTGGACGGTAAAGGTTGCTACACATGGGAGGAGATCCTGGCTGGAAGGGATCGCCTCCCATGGGAACAGGTGGAGGCACTGAGGAGAGCAGAGGCTACTGGAGTGAAGAACCGGAGTTATGAGGGGACGCGTCTTGCACGGAAGCCCGAAAAGCCCGTGAGTAATTCCCAAAAATTTCTTGGGGGGGGGCTAAGGGGTTGTGGGCCAAGGGCAGGTAGGAGACCTGCGCCCACTTCCCAGGCTAACCGTGGAGAGCGGGAGTACGGGCAGACACCGTGTTACGCAGTAGAGCGCACGGTGTCTCCTGTACGTGTGCATAGCCCAGTGCGGGTTATTCCACCTCCCCGCACTGGTAGGGCTAGATTGGGCATTGAGCCAGGTGTCATGAGGCCGGCTCAACGCGTCTGGTCTCCAGTGCGTCTCCTCGGGCCGGCATACATGGCACCTGCCTTACGCATGGTTTCCCCGGTTCGCCTGCATAGCCCAGTGCGGGCTATTCCACCTCGCCGCACTGGCAGGGCGACCGGGAGCATTCAACCAGGTAAGGTTGGGCAGGCTCAATGCTCAAGAGAGCCAGTAAGCCTGCACGGTCCGGTATTTCCGGCGCCACCTCCCCGCCCCAGCCTAGTACCTACGGTGCCTACATTACGCACTAGGCTACCAGTGCATTTCCAGAGCCCTGTTCCTCCTCCACGCACTCTCCCTGTAGTGCGTGCATCTAGCCCGGTGCCTCCAGTTCCGGCCCCACGCACTAAGCTACCAGTGCGTCTCCAGAGCCCTGTACACACTATATATTCTCCCCCTACTAATCCTGATGTGCTTGTCCTCAGCCCGGCGTCACCAGTGCCGGTACCACGCATCAGGGGTAGAGTAGGCTTTGAGGATACAGTGTGCCCTGTCCCTGCTCCCCGCACTAGTAGGAAGGTGCTTATCATTAGCACGGTGCCTCCAGTTCCGGCACCACGCACCAGGTCTACAGTGCGCCATATCCGGCCAGAGCCATCCGTCTCACCAGCGCCATCTGAGCCATCCGTCTCCCCAGCGCCATCTGAGCCATCCGTCTCCCCAGCGCCATCTGAGCCATCCGTCTGCCAGGAGCCTGCAAAGCCGCCCGTCTGCCAGGAGCCTGCAAAGCCGCCCGTCTGCCATGAGCCTACAGAGCCGTCAGCCAGACAGGAGCCGCTAGAGCCATCAGCCAGACAGGAGCCGCTAGAGCCGTCAGCCAGACAGGATCTGCCAGAGCCGCCAACCAGACAGGATCTGCCAGAGCCGCCAACCAGACAGGATCTGCCAGAGCCGCCAACCAGACAGGATCTGCTAGAGCCGCCAACCAGACAGGATCTGCCAGAGCCGCCAGCGAGCCATGAGCAGCCAGAGCCGCCAGTGAGCCATGAGCAGCCAGAGCCGTCAGAGAGCCATGAGCAGCCAGAGCCGTCAGAGCGCCATGAGCAGCCAGAGCCGTCAGAGCGCCATGAGCGTCGAGAGCCGTCAGAGCGCCATGAGCGTCGAGAGCCGTCAGAGCGCCATGAGCGTCGAGAGCCGTCAGCCTGCCATGAGCGTCGAGAGCCGTCAGCCTGCCATGAGCGTCGAGAGCCGTCAGCCTGCCATGAGCGTCGAGAGCCGTCAGCCAGCCATGAGCTGCCCTTCAGCCTGAAAAGGCTAGATACCCAGAACTGCCCATCAGTCCAGAGCTGTCTCTCTGTCCGGAGCTGCCCTTCAGTCCGGAGTTGCCCCCCTATCCTGAGCTACCTCTTTATCTTGAGCTACCTCTCTCTCCTAAGCTATCCCTCTGTCCTGAGCTACCTTGTCCCAGAGCTGTCCTTGATTCTGGTGTTGCCCCTAAATTTAGGTGGGGTTATTTGGAGGGTGGTCATTGTGGGGAGGCTACGGAGGCGGGGATTGATTATGGTGGGGTGGGAACCACGCCCGGAGCCTAAGCCACCACCGTGGTCAGATGCCCACCCAGACCCTCCCCTGGACTTTTTGGTGATGCGTTCGGAGTACGCATCTTGAGGGGGGGGTTATGTCATGTTCCTGACCTGTTTTCTGTTTAGTTTTGTGTGTTAGTTGGTCAGGACGTGAGTTTGGGTGGGCATTCTATGTTGTCTGTTTCTATGTTGGTTTAGGGTTGCCTGGTATGGCTCTCAATTGGAGGCAGGTGTTTGGCGTTCCTCTAATTGAGAGTCATATTTAGGTAGGCGGTTCACAGTGTTTGTTTGTGGGTGGTTGTCTCCTGTGATGTTTCGTGTTGTTCGATGTATTCACTTTTGGAGCTGTTTGGCTGTTCGTATGTTTCGATGTCCGTTCCTGTTCGTGAGTTTACGTTTGTCTATGTAAGTTTATGTTCAGGTTGCGTCGACGTCGTTTTGTTATTTTGTAAATTTTGAAAGTGTTTTGTTTTGTTTTCGTGTTACCATCTTCATCGTTGTAAATAAATAAAGATGGCATATTTCCCTGAACCCGCATTTTGGTCAGAAGATCCTTCTCTCCTCACCTCATCTGAGGATGAGGAAAGCGACAGCTCTTACAGTAGTGATAGGTGGTAATATTCTCTCTGTAGTGATAGGTGGTAATATTCTCTCTGTAGTGATATTCTCTCTGTAGTGATAGGTGGTAATATTATCTCTGTAGTGATAGGTGGTAATATGTTCTCTGTAGTGATAGGTGGTAATATTCTCTCTGTAGTGATAGGTGGTAATATTCTCTCTGTAGTGATAGGTGGTAATATTCTCTCTGTAGTGATATTCTCTCTGTAGTGATAGGTGGTAATATTCTCTCTGTAGTGATAGGTGGTAATATGTTCTCTGTAGTGATAGGTGGTAATATTCTCTCTGTAGTGATAGGTGGTAATATACTCTCTGTAGTGATAGGTGGTAATATTCTCTCTGTAGTGATAGGTGGTAATATTCTCTCTGTAGTGATAGGTGGAATATTCTCTCTGTAGTGATAGGTGGTAATATTTTCTCTGTAGTGATAGGTGGTAATATTTTCTCCGTAGTGATAGGTGGTAATATTATCTCTGTAGTGATAGGTGGTAATATTCTCTCTGTAGTGATAGGTGGTAATATTCTCTCTGTAGTGATAGGTGGTAATATTCTCTCTGTAGTGATAGGTGGTAATATTCTCTCTGTAGTGATAGGTGGTAATATTCTCTCTGTAGTGATAGGTGGTAATATTCTCTCTGTAGTGATAGGTGGTAATATTCTCTCTGTAGTGATAGGTGGTAATATTCTCTCTGTAGTGATAGGTGGTAATATTCTCTCTGTAGTGATAGGTGGTAATATTTTCTCTGTAGTGATAGGTGGTAATATTCTCTCCATAGTGATAGGTGGTAATATTCTCTCTGTAGTGATAGGTGGTAATATTCTCTCTGTAGTGAGAGGTGGTAATATTCTCTTTGTAGTGATAGGTGGTAATATTTTATCGGTGGTGATAGGTGGTAATATTTTCTCTGTAGTGATAGGTGGTAATATTCTCTCTGTAGTGATAGGTGGTAATATTCTCTCTGTAGTGATATTCTCTCTGTAGTGATAGGTGGTAATATTATCTTTGTAGTGATAGGTGGTAATATGTTCTCTGTAGTGATAGGTGGTAATATTCTCTCTGTAGTGATAGGTGGTAATATTCTCTCTGTAGTGATAGGTGGTAATATTTTCTCTGTAGTGATAGGTGGTAATATTCTCTCTGTAGTGATAGGTGGTAATATTCTCTCCATAGTGATAGGTGGTAATATTCTCTCTGTAGTGATAGGTGGTAATATTCTCTCTGTAGTGATAGGTGGTAATATTCTCTCTGTAGTGATAGGTGGTAATATTCTCTCTGTAGTGATAGGTGGTAATATTCTCTCTGTAGTGATAGGTGGTAATATTCTCTCTGTAGTGATAGGTGGTAATATTCTCTCTGTAGTGAGAGGTGGTAATATTCTCTCTGTAGTGATAGGTGGTAATATTCTCTCTGTAGATAGATGGTAATATTCTCTCTGTAGTGATAGGTGGTAATATTCTCTCTGTAGTGATAGGTGTTAATATTCTCTCTGTAGTGATAGGTGGTAATATTCTCTGTAGTGATAGATGGTAATATTCTCTCCATAGTGATAGGTGGTAATATTCTCTCTGTAGTGATAGGTGGTAATATTCTCTGTAGTGATAGGTGCTAATATTCTCTGTAGTGATAGGTGGTAATATTCTCTCTGTAGTGATAGATGGTAAAATTTTCTCTGTAGTGATAGGTGGTAATATTCTCTCCATAGTGATAGGTGGTAATATTCTCTCTGTAGTGATAGGTGGTAATATTCTCTCTGTAGTGATAGGTGGTAATATTTTCTCTGTAGTGATAGGTGGTAATATTCTCTCCATAGTGATAGGTGGTAATATTCTCTCTGTAGTGATAGGTGGTAATATTCTCTCTGTAGTGAGAGGTGGTAATATTCTCTCTGTAGTGATAGGTGGTAATATTCTCTCTGTAGTGATATTCTCTCTGTAGTGATAGGTGGTAATATTCTCTCTGTAGTGATAGGTGGTAATATGTTCTCTGTAGTGATAGGTGGTAATATTCTCTCTGTAGTGATAGGTGGTAATATTCTCTCTGTAGTGATAGGTGGTAATATTCTCTCTGTAGTGATAGGTGGTAATATTCTCTCTGTAGTGATAGGTGGAATATTCTCTCTGTAGTGATAGGTGGTAATATTTTCTCTGTAGTGATAGGTGGTAATATTATCTCTGTAGTGATAGGTGGTAATATTCTCTCTGTAGTGATAGGTGGTAATATTCTCTCTGTAGTGATAGGTGGTAATATTCTCTCTGTAGTGATAGGTGGTAATATTTTCTCTGTAGTGATAGGTGGTAATATTCTCTCTGTAGTGATAGGTGGTAATATTCTCTCTGTACTCTTAGAATGTTGTTGCAGGATTCCAACAGGATGTTGACAAATCAAATCAGATGTTATTGTGAGTGTAGCGAAATGCTAAAGCTTCTAGTTCCAACAGTGCAGCAATATCTAACAAGTAATATCTAACAATTCCATAACAACTACCTAATACACACACATCTAAGTAAAGGAATAATATTATATACATATGGATAAGCGATGACCGAGCTTCATAGGCAAGATGCAATAGATAGTGTAGAATTAAGCAATAAGGCCAGAGGTGGTGTGGCCAGTATACCACAGCTAAGGGGTGTTCTTAAGCATGATACAACGCAAAGTGCCTGGACAGCCCTTAGCCGTGGTATATTGGCGATATATCACAAACTCCCGAGGAGCCTTATTGTCATTATAAACTGGTTACCAAGGTAATTAGAGCAGTAAAAATACATGTTTTTGTCATACCGATGGGAATGACCAATAGTTTCAAGTCTGTATGTAGGCAGCAGCCTCTCTGTGCTAGTGATGGCTGTTTAACAGTCTGATGGCCTTGAGATGATTCAAGTCTGTATGTAGGCAGCAGTCTCTCTGTGCTAGTGATGGCTGTTGAACAGTCTGATGGCCTTGAGATGATTCAAGTCTGTATGTAGGCAGCAGCCTCTCTGTGCTAGTGATGGCTGTTTAACAGTCTGATGGCCTTGAGATGATTCAAGTCTGTATGTAGGCAGCAGTCTCTCTGTGCTAGTGATGGCTGTTTAACTGTCTGATGGCCTTGAGATGATTCAAGTCTGTATGTAGGCAGCAGCCTCTCTGTGCTAGTGATGGCTGTTTAACAGTCTGATGGCCTTGAGATGATTCAAGTCTGTATGTAGGCAGCAGCCTCTCTGTGCTAGTGATGGCTGTTTAACAGTCTGATGGCCTTGAGATAAATGGCCTTTTTGTCAGGCGGAAAGAAAAATAGGAAAACGTTTGATTCAGAGCAATAAAGAAATGTAATAATGTATCTGAGCAAACCAGAAAGCTTTTTAAACATATAAATTCATACAACATTTTAGAACCACTTAAATATAACACGTGAAGGTTGTGCAGGACTGTGGTAGATGAAGGAACCTGTCTGTCTGTGTATCTGTGTCTCTGTGTCTCTGTGTATCTGTGTCTCTGTGTCTCTGTGTCTCTGTGTCTCTGTGTCTCTGTGTATCTGTGTATCTGTGTATCTGTGTCTCTGTGTATCTGTGTATCTGTGTATCTGTGTATCTGCTGTTGGGAACTATTTTCTATATGTGGACATGGGATTGTTTTATAAATTGGATTTGAATGTTTAAGGACCAAAGGAGGACTAAAAAATAAAATACAATTTCTGTCCTCTCTCTTTCCATCTCTTTCTCTCTCTCTCTCTCTCTCTCTCTCTCTCTCTCTCCCTTTCTCCATCTCTCCATCTCTCTCTCCCTTTCTCCATCTCTCTCTCTATATATATATCTCTCTCCATCTCTCCTTCTCTCGCTCTCCATCTCTCTCTCTCCTCTATTTCTCCATCTCTCTCTCTCCTCTATTTCTCCATCTCTCTCTCTCCCTCGCTCTCTCTTCCTCTCTCGCTCTCCATCTCTCTCTCTCCATCTCTCCCTATCCATCTCTCCTCTCTCTCTCTCTCCCTCTCTCCCTCCTTCTCTCTCTCTTTTTCTCTCTCTCTCCTACTGTCCTTAATGACGCCACATGACAATGGCAAGTGGTTCAATACGCACACACACACACACACACACACACACACACACACACACACACACACACACACACACACACACACACACACACACACACACACACACACACACACACACACACACACACACACACACACACACACACACACACACACACACACACACACACACACGAGGGAATCCCCAGAGGACCTGTGAGAGAGGCAGTAACTCTGTATAATTTAATCTGCATCCATTTAATGGAGAGAGAGAGAGACAGAGACAGAGAGAGAGAGAGAGAGAGAGAGAGAGAGAGAGAGAGAGAGAGAGAGAGAGAGAGAGAGAGAGAGACAGAGAGAGAGAGAGAGAGAGAGACAGAGAGAGAGAGAGAGAGAGAGAGAGAGAGAGAGAGAGAGAGGTTGTGTGTGTGTGGTGGTTAATGGAGACAGGGTCTTGATTGATGGAAAGGTTAATGGTAGCAGACAGGTGAAACAGTGTGTGTGTGTGTGTGTGTGTGTGTGTGTGTGTGTGTGTGTGTGTGTGTGTGTGTGTGTGTGTGTGTGTTTAGTGAGAAGGTTAAATTAGCAGTAGTGTAGAGAAGACCACGATGATATTAGTGACATCACAGCAAAACGTTTTGCAATAGAAAACTATAACACACGTTACTCATGGGAGTCGGAAAGGGCCAGGAGACAAGGAGACAGGAGACAAGGTGACAGGAGACGAGGTAAAAGGAAGTGACAGAGGAGAAGTAAGAAGTGAGAAGGAGATGAGAGAAAAAGGAGAGGATGAATCAGAGAGAGAATGAATCAGAGAGAGGATGAATCAGAGAGAGAGGATGAATCAGAGAGAGGGTGAATCAGAGAGAGAGGATGAATCAGAGAGAGGATGAATCAGAGAGAGAGGATGAATCAGAGAGAGGATGAATCAGAGAGAGGATGAATCAGAGAGAGAGGATGAATCAGAGAGAGGATGAATCAGAGAGGGGATGAATCAGAGAGATAATGAATCAGAGAGAGAGAATGAATCAGAGACAGAGGATGAATCAGAGAGAGGGTGAATCAGATAGGATGAATCAGAGAGAGGATTCTCAGAGAGAGGATGAATCAGAGAGAGGGTGAATCAGATAGGATGAATCAGAGAGAGGATGAATCAGAGAGAGGATGAATCAGAGAAAAGATGAAACAGAGAGAGGATGAATCAGAGAGAGGATGAATCAGAGAAAAGATGAAACAGAGAGAGAGGATGAATCAGAGAGAGGATGAATCAGAGAAAAGATGAAACAGAGAGAGGATGAATCAGAGAGAGGATGAATAAGGGAGAGAGGATGAATCAGAGAGAGGATGAATCAGATAGAGGATGAATCAGAGAGAGGATGAATCAGAGAGAGGATGAATAAGGGAGAGGATGAATCAGATAGAGGATGAATCAGAGAGAGGATGAATAAGGGAGAGAGGATGAATCAGAGAGAGGATGAATCAGAGAGAGGATGAATCAGAGAGAGGATGAATCAGAGAGAGAGGATGAATCAGAGAGAGAGGATGAATCAGAGAGAGGATGAATCAGAGAGAGGATGAATCAGAGAGAGGATGAATCAGAGGAAAGATGAAACAGAGAGAGGATGAATCAGAGAGAGAGAATGAATCAGAGAGAGAGGATGAATCAGAGAGAGAGAATGAATCAGAGAGAGAGAATGAATCAGAGAGAGAGGATGAATCAGAGAGAGAGAATGAATCAGAGAGAGAGAATGAATCAGAGAGAGAGGATGAATCAGAGAGAGAGAATGAATCAGAGAGAGAGAATGAATCAGAGAGAGAGGATGAATCAGAGAGAGAGGATGAATCAGAGAGAAAGGATGAATCAGAGAGAAAGGATGAATCAGAGAGAGGATGAATCAGAGAGAGAGGATGAATCAGAGAGAGAGAGGATGAATCAGAGAGAGGATGAATCAGAGAGAGAGGATGAATCAGAGAGAGAGGATGAATCAGAGAGAGGGTGAATCAGAGAGAGGATGAATCAGAGAGAGGATGAATCAGAGAGAGAGAATGAATCAGAGAGAGGGTGAATCCGAGAGAGAGGATGAATCAGAGAGAGGATCAATCACAGAGAGAGGATGAATCAGAGAGAGGGTGAATCAGAGAGAAGATGAATCAGAGAGAGGATGAATCACAGAGAGAGGATGAATCAGAGAGAGGGTGAATCCGAGAGAGAGGATGAATCAGAGAGAGGATCAATCACAGAGAGAGGATCAATCAGAGAGAGGATGAATCAGAGAGAAGATGAATCAGAGAGAGGATGAATCACAGAGAGAGGATGAATCAGAGAGAGGGTGAATCAGAGAGGATGAATCAGAGAGAGGATGAATCAGAGAGAAGATGAATCAGAGAGAGGGTGAATAAGAGAGAGGATGAATCAGAGAGAGGATGAATCACAGAGAGAGGATGAATCAGAGGGAGGGTGAATCAGAGAGGATGAATCACAGAGAGAGGATGAATCAGAGAGAGGGTGAATCAGAGAGGATGAATCAGAGAGAGGATGAATCAGAGAGAGAGGATGAATCAGAGAGAGAGGATGAATCAGAGAGAGAGGATGAATCAGAGAGAGAGGATGAATCAGAGAGAGGATGAATCAGAGAGAGTATGAATCAGAGAGAGAGGATGAATCAGAGAGAGAGAATGAATAAGGGAGAGAGGATGAATCAGAGAGAGGATGAATCAGAGAGAGGATGAATCAGAGAGATAATGAATCAGAGAGAGGATGAATCAGAGAGAGAGTATGAATCAGAGAGAGGATGAGTCAGAGAGAGAGGATGAATCAGAGAGAGGATGAATCAGAGAGAGGATGAATCAGAGAGAGTATGAATCAGAGAGAGTATGAATCAGAGAGAGGATGAATCAGAGAGAGGATGAATCAGAGAGAGGATGAATCAGAGAGAGGGTGAATCAGAGAGAAGATGAATCAGAGAGAGGGTGAATCAGAGAGAAGATGAATCAGAGAGAGGATGAATCAGAGAGAGAGGATGAATCAGAGAGAGGGTGAATCAGAGAGAGGATGAATCAGAGAGAGGATGAATCAGAGAGATAATGAATCAGAGAGAGGATGAATCAGAGAGAGGGGATGAATCAGAGAGAGAGGATGAATCAGAGAGAAGGGATGAATCAGAGAGAGAGGATGAATCAGAGAGAGGGGATGAATCAGAGAGAGAGGATGAATCAGAGAGAGGATGAATCCGAGAGAAGATGAATCAGAGAGAGGATGAATCAGAGAGAGAGGATGAATCAGAGAGAGGGTGAATCAGAGAGAGAGAAGTAAGAAGAAAGAAATGTAGAGAGAGACTTGCTTTTTTATTGTGTGTGTGGGAGAGGGAGAGAGAGAGAGACAGAGAAATGGATTGGAGCGGGAGAGAGAGAGGGGGGGGGGATTGGAGAGGGAGAAGGGGAGAGGAGGCGAGTCCGAAGGGACCAAAAGGTCCATAAACAATTTAGCTCAAACGAAGAAGATCCTCATGGGACAGACAAGGCTATTGAAGTGAATTGGAGGAAGAGAGACAGGGATGAAAGAGATGGAGGGAGGGGGAGAGGTTGACAGAGGGATGGAGGGAGGGGGAGAGGTTGGCAGAGGGATGGAGGGAGGGGGAGAGGCCTGAAGAGGCAGAGTTGGTTTGAGTAGTGGAGTCCCAGTGATGGGAGCGAAAAAGGAGGAGGAAGGATAACGGATATGGAGAGAGACAGAGAGAGAGAGAGGGGAGGATAAAGAGAGACAGAGGTGGAGAAGGAGGGATGGAGAAAGAGAGAGAGAGGGATAAGGAGAGACAGATGTGGAGAGCAGGGTGGAGGGAGAGAGATAGAGAGGGATAAGGAGAGATAGATGTGGAGAGAGGGATGGAGGGAGAACGAAAGAGAGAGGGGGATAAGGAGAGACAGAGGTGGAGAGCAGAATGGAGGGAGAGAGATAGAGAGGGATAAGGAGAGAGATGTGGAGAGAGGGAGAGAGATAGAGAGGGAGAGAGATGTGGAGAGCAGGAGAGAGAGAGAGATAAGGAGAGAGATGTGGAGAGAGGGAGAGAGATAGAGAGGGATAAGGAGATAGATGTGGAGAGAGGGAGAGAGAGAGATAAGCAGAGAGATGTGGAGAGAGGGAGAGAGATAGAGAGGGATAAGCAGAGAGATGTGGAGAGAGGGAGAGAGATAGAGAGGGAGAGAGATGTGGAGAGCAGGAGAGAGATAGAGAGGGATAAGGAGAGAGATGTGGAGAGAGGGAGAGAGAGAGATAAGGAGAGAGATGTGGAGAGCAGGAGAGAGAGAGAGATAAGGAGAGAGATGTGGAGAGAGGGAGAGAGATAGAGAGGGATAAGGAGAGAGATGTGGAGAGAGGGAGAGAGATAGAGAGGGAGAGAGATGTGGAGAGAGGGAGAGAGAGAGATAAGCAGAGAGATGTGGAGAGAGGGAGAGAGATAGAGAGGGATAAGCAGAGAGATGTGGAGAGAGGGAGACCGAGGGATAAGGAGAGAGATGTGGAGAGAGGGAGAGAGAGATATAAGGAGAGAGATGTGGAGAGCAGGAGAGAGAGAGAGGTAAGGAGAGAGATGTGGAGAGAGGGAGGGAGAGGGATAAGGAGAGAGATGTGGAGAGAGGGAGACAGCGGGATAAGGAGAGAGATGTGGAGAGAGGGAGACAGAGGGATAAGGAGAGAGATGTGGAGAGAGGGAGACAGAGGGATAAGGAGAGAGATGTGGAGAGAGGGAGAGAGAGGGATAAGGAGAGAGATGTGGAGAGAGGGAGACAGAGGGATAAGGAGAGAGATGTGGAGAGAGGGAGAGAGAGAGATAAGGAGAGAGATGTGGAGAGAGGGAGACAGAGGGATAAGGAGAGAGATGTGGAGAGAGGGAGAGAGAGAGATAAGGAGAGAGATGTGGAGAGAGGGAGAGAGAGGGATAAGGAGAGAGATGTGGAGAGAGGGAGACAGAGGGATAAGGAGAGAGATGTGGAGAGAGGGAGAGAGAGAGAGGGAGAGAGATGTGGAGAGAGGGAGAGAGAGAGATAAGGAGAGAGATGTGGAGAGAGGGAGACAGAGGGATAAGGAGAGAGATGTGGAGAGAGGGAGAGAGAGAGATAAGGAGAGAGATGTGGAGAGAGGGAGACAGAGGGATAAGCAGAGAGATGTGGAGAGAGGGAGAGAGAGAGAGAGGGAGAGAGATGTGGAGAGAGGGAGAGAGAGAGATAAGGAGAGAGATGTGGAGAGAGGGAGACAGAGGGATAAGGAGAGAGATGTGGAGAGAGGGAGAGAGAGAGATAAGGAGAGAGATGTGGAGAGAGGGAGAGAGAGAGATAAGGAGACAGATGTGGAGAGAGGGCGAGAGATAGAGAGGGATAAGGAGAGAGATGTGGAGAGAGGGAGACAGAGGGATAAGGAGAGAGGTGTGGAGAGAGGGAGAGAGAGGGATAAGGAGAGAGATGTGGAGAGAGGGAGACAGAGGGATAAGAAGAGAGATGTGGAGAGAGGGAGAGAGAGAGAGGGAGAGAGATGTGGAGAGAGGGAGAGAGAGAGATAAGGAGAGAGATGTGGAGAGAGGGAGACAGAGGGATAAGGAGAGAGATGTGGAGAGAGGGAGAGAGAGAGATAAGGAGAGAGATGTGGAGAGAGGGAGACAGAGGGATAAGCAGAGAGATGTGGAGAGAGGGAGAGAGAGAGAGAGGGAGAGAGATGTGGAGAGAGGGAGAGAGAGAGATAAGGAGAGAGATGTGGAGAGAGGGAGACAGAGGGATAAGGAGAGAGATGTGGAGAGAGGGAGAGAGAGAGAGGGAGGGAGAGAGATGTGGAGAGAGGGAGAGAGAGAGATAAGGAGAGAGATGTGGAGAGAGGGAGACAGAGGGATAAGGAGATATATGTGGAGAGAGGGAGAGAGAGAGATAAGGAGAGAGATGTGGAGAGAGGGAGACAGAGGGATAAGGAGAGAGATGTGGAGAGAGAGAGAGAGAGAGATAAGGAGAGAGATGTGGAGAGAGGGAGAGAGAGAGATAAGGAGAGAGATGTGGAGAGAGGGAGACAGAGGGATAAGGAGAGAGATGTGGAGAGAGGGAGAGAGAGAGAGAAGGAGAGAGGTGTGGAGAGAGGGAGAGAGAGAGATAAGGAGAGAGATGTGGAGAGAGGGAGAGAGAGAGATAAGGAGAGAGATGTGGAGAGAGGGAGACAGAGGGATAAGGAGAGAGATGTGGAGAGAGGGAGACAGAGGGATAAGGAGAGAGATGTGGAGAGAGGGAGACAGAGGGATAAGGAGAGAGATGTGGAGAGAGGGAGACAGAGGGATAAGGAGAGAGATGTGGAGAGAGGGAGAGAGAGAGATGTGGAGAGAGGGAGAGAGGGAGAGAGAGGGATAAGGAGAGAGATGTGGAGATAGAAAGAGAGAGAGAGACAGATGGACACACACACAACAGGGAGAGTTGAGTCCAGTGGTGTCATTAGTCCTGGCCTTCCAGTCCTAAACCTTTTGATGGTAATATTATTATATTATTATTATAATCATTTTTTTAAACGCACATTTCAGTCTGATATGAGTTTTCATAATCACACATCATTGTATATAAAAAACTAAATGTGTGGATATAGTCCTTATTGGCCCTCACAAACCCCCTCACAAACCCCTGAGGTGCCTTATTGCTGTTATAAACTGGTTACCAATGGAATTAGAGCAGTACAAATATGTTTTGTCATACCTGTGGTATACGGTCTGATATACCACGTCTGTCGGCCAATCAAAATTCAGGGCCGGAACCCCACAGTTTTTAATGACATTTTCATGACAAAAAAAATAAACAAAGTATAATATACAGGCACCAGCACTACAAGAAGCCCTGGAATCAGTCATTACTATTTACCACAGCCACAAAGTCATAAGGCCCACCGATTTCTACAATTTATCTTCTTAAAATCGTATTTTAACCTTAACCCTAACCTAACCCTAACCTTAACCCTAACCTTAACCCTAGCCTTAACCCTAACCTAACCCTAACCCTAACCTTAACCCTAACCTTAACCCTAACCTAACCCTAACCCTAACCTAACCCTAACCCTAACCTTAACCCTAACCTTAAACCTAACCCTAACCCTAACCTTAACCATAACCCTAACCCTAACCTTAACCCTAACCCTAACCTTAACCCTAACCTAACCCTAACCCTAACCTAACCCTAACCTTAACCCTAACCTTAACCCTAACTTTATTAACCCTAACCTTAACCCTAACCTAACAATACCCTAACCTTAAACCTAACCCTAACCTTAAATTAAGCACTTTTTTTAACGGTTTGACTTCGTGGCTGTGGTAACTAGTGACAAACCCTAGACAAGACACTGAGACAGCAACAGAAGAATAGGAGGTGGAGAGAGACACCAGACAAGACACAGACAGCAACAGAAGAATAGGAGGTGGAGAGAGACACCAGACAAGACACAGACAGCAACAGAAGAATAGATGATTGAGAGAGACACCAGACTAGACACTGAGACAGCAACAGAAGATTAGATGATGGAGAGAGACACCAGATCAGTCACTGAGACAGCAACAGAAGAATAGGAGGTGGAGAGAGACACCAGACCAGACACTAAGACAGAAACAGAAGAATATGGGGTGGAGAGACACACCAGATCAGACTCAGACAGCAACAGACAAGACACGGAGAGCAACAGACCAGACACAGACAGCAACAGAAGAATAGGAGGTGGAGAGAGACACCAGACCAGACACTGAGACAGCAACAGAAGAATAGATGATCGAGAGAGACACCAGACGAGACACTGAGACAGCAACAGAAGATTAGATGATGGAGAGAGACACCAGATCAGTCACTGAGACAGCAACAGAAGAATAGGAGGTGGAGAGAGACACCAGACCAGACACTGAGACAGCAACAGTAGAAAATGGGGTGGAGAGACACACCAGATCAGACTCAGACAGCAACAGACAAGACACAGAGAGCAACAGACAAGACACTGAGACAGCAACAGAAGATTAGATGATGGAGAGAGACACCAGATCAGTCACTGAGACAGCAACAGAAGAATAGGAGGTGGAGAGAGACACCAGACCAGATACTGAGACAGCAACAGAAGAATAGATTCTAGAACAATACTCTCACTATTCTAGAACAATACTGTCCCTATTCTAGAACAATAATCTCACTATTCTAGAACAATACTGTCCCTATTCTAGAACAATACTGTCCCTATTCTAGAACAATACTGTCCCTATTCTAGAACAATACTGTCACTATTCTAGAACAATACTGTCACTATTCTAGAACAATACTGTCCCTATTCTAGAACAATACTGTCCCTATTCTAGAACAATACTGTCCCTATTCTAGAACAATACTGTCCCTATTCTAGAACAATACTGTCACTATTCTAAAACAATACTGTCACTATTCTAGAACAATACTGTCCCTATTCTAGAATAATACTGTCACTATTCTAAAACAATAATCTCACTATTCTAGAACAATACTGTCCCTATTCTAGAACAATACTGTCCCTATTCTAGAACAATACTGTCCCTATTCTAGAACAATACTGTCACTATTCTAGAACAATACTGTCACTATTCTAGAACAATACTGTCACTATTCTAGAACAATACTGTCCCTATTCTAGAACAATACTGTCCCTATTCTAGAACAATACTGTCCCTATTCTAGAACAATACTGTCCCTATTCTAGAACAATACTGTCACTATTCTAAAACAATACTGTCACTATTCTAGAACAATACTGTCCCTATTCTAGAATAATACTGTCACTATTCTAAAACAATACTGTCACTATTCTAGAACAATGCTCTCACTATTCTAGAACAATACTGTCCCTATTCTAGAACAATAATCTCACTATTCTAGAACAATACTGTCCCTATTCTAGAACAATACTGTCCCTATTCTAGAACAATACTGTCACTATTCTAGAACAATACTGTCACTATTCTAGAACAATACTGTCCCTATTCTAGAACAATACTGTCCCTATTCTAAAACAATACTGTCACTATTCTAGAACAATACTGTCCCTATTCTAGAATAATACTGTCACTATTCTAAAACAATACTGTCACTATTCTAGAACAATACTCTCACTATTCTAGAACAATACTGTCCCTATTCTAGAACAATAATCTCACTATTCTAGAACAATACTGTCCCTATTCTAGAACAATACTGTCCCTATTCTAGAACAATACTGTCACTATTCTAGAACAATACTGTCACTATTCTAGAACAATACTGTCCATATTCTAGAACAATACTGTCCCTATTCTAGAACAATAATCTCACTATTCTAGAAAAATACTGTCACTATTCTAGAACAATACTGTCCCTATTCTAGAACAATACTGTCACTATTCTAAAACAATACTGTCACTATTCTAGCACAATACTGTCCCTATTCTAGAATAATACTGTCACTATTCTAGAACAATACTGTCCCTATTCTAGAACAATACTGTCCCTATTCTAGAACAATACTGTCCCTATTCTAGAACAATACTGTCCCTATTCTAGAACAATACTGTCACTATTCTAAAACAATACTGTCCCTATTCTAGAACAATAATCTCACTATTCTAGAACAATACTGTCCCTATTCTAGAACAATAATCTCACTATTCTAGAACAATATTCTAGAAAAATACTGTCCCTATTCTAGAACAACACTCTCTCTATTCTAGAACAACATATCACTATTCTAGAGCAATACTGTCTCTATTCTAGAAAATAAAAGGAGAATAGAAGATGATGGTTCCCAGTGTCATTCTCATTCTTGTCATCAACGGTGATCATCGATGATATCACTGTGACATCACTGAATCTCATATGACCTTGAGAAGCTATCTGTCACAGTTAACACACTAAATACAGTTTGATTCCAATTTACAGCCTTTCTTCATTCCCCGTCGAATGCATCTGTTTATGTGTGTGTGCATGCGGAAATAAGGCCACTTTTATTCACCCTCTCCTCGTTCTCTGGCCTGTCAAGACCACAGATTCAATTTGTAGGCCTCCCAGCAGAGAGAGAGGTGGGGAGAGAGAGAGAGCGAGAGAGAGCGAGAGAGAGAGAAAGAGAGAAAGAGAGAGAGAGAGAGAGACAGAGAGAGAGAGAGAGAGAGAGAGAGAGAGAGAGAGAGAGAGAGAGAGAGAGAGAGAGAGAGAGAGAGAGACAGAGAGAGAAAGAGAGAGAAAGAGAGAGAGAGAGAGAGAGAGAGAGAGAGAGAGAGAGAAAGGGAGATGGAGGTGGTAATGTCTGTTGATTGAGCCTCCTAGAGTCAGAGATGGGGGATGCCAGGCCGTGTGTGTTAGGGGTTGAATGAGTCTCCATGATGGTGCCGGGTTGAATGAGTCTCCATGATGGTGCCACGTTGAATGAGTCTCCATGATGGTGCCGGGTTGAAAGTCACTCAGCTCTTCAGTCAGGCCATTCTACTGCCAATATTTGTCGATGGAGATTGTTTGTCTATGGAGATTGCATGGTTGTGTTTTCGATTTTATACACCTCTCAGCAACGGGTGTGGCTGAAATAGCCGAATCCACTAATTTGAAGGGGTGTCCACATACTTTGTATATATAGTGTATGTAATGTAGTGTATGCCCGGTGGGCAAGTTAGTCCCCCCCCAGATTACAGCCAACACAACCATACAAAGACAGTTGTTGAAAGACGTCCCTATTGGTCCCTGTTATGCCATGGACAGTTTGTGGACAAAACGACCCAACCCACTAGTTGTAATATAGGGCAGTGAGTCTTACTTTAGGTTAAAGGTCAGGGATGTCCTCTTGTTGTCTTGGGGCTCTGGAGTGGAGTAACCTGCGGAAATAAGAGAGGAAGATTATTTGAGTATTCTCCTCCGCCACCCTCCATCATCCGCTCCTGTCATCTTTCTCTTCATCCATCTCCTGAGTGGGTATCCCTCGTTCTCTCATCCCTCGTTCTCTCATCTCATCTGGCTCTCTCTCTGTATTGATCTCCTGAGAGGGTATCCCTCGTTCTCTCATCCCTCGTTCTCTCATCTCATCTGGCTCTCTCTCTGTATTGATCTCCTGAGAGGGTATCCCTCGTTCTCTCATCTCTCTCTCTGTATTGATCTCCTGAGAGGGTATCCCTCGTTCTCTCATCTCTCTCTCTGTATTGATCTCCTGAGAGGGTATCCCTCGTTCTCTCATCTCTCTCTCTGTATTGATCTCCTGAGTGGGCATCCCTCGTTCTCTCATCTCTCTCTCTGTATTGATCTCCTGACTGGGCATCACTCATCAATATCATCACACACACACACACACACACACACACACACACACACACACACACACACACACACACACACACACACACACACACACACACACACACACACACACACACACACACACACACACACACACACACACACACACACACACACACACACACACACACACACACACACACACACGGACACACAAGACACACATACATAATGGCATGCATCATGACCCAGGATGCATCAACAAACATCCTCATTAATGTGCCATTCCACTAATGTGCCACAGTAAATCACTGTAGCTGTGTGTTTAACCCCCAGACAGACTCCATTATGGTCCCAGTCCCAGAGGCCTTTCAACAGCACACATCACCATCATGTTCTGATGTTCACTTCTCTACAGGCTCTGTATATTAATTAGAACTGGAGCTCTGTGTGTGTGTGTGTGTGTGTGTGTGTGTGTGTGTGTGTGTGTGTGTGTGTGTGTGTGTGTGTGTGTGTGTGTGTGTGTGTGTGTGTGTGTGTGTGTGTGTGTGTGTGTGTGTGTGTGTGTGTGTGTGTGTGTGTGTGTGTGTGCGTTAGTTAGTTAGTTAGTTAGTTAGTTAGTTAGTTAGTTAGATAGTTAGTTAGCGCTGGTACTAATAACTGTTAGCACCATAGTGTTAATCCCCCCCTGGTCAAATTAACACCACCACTATAGAAGGAATAGGGAGAGAGAGATGGAGAGAGAGAGAAGGAGGAGGAGGTTTAGGGGACATGGAGAGAGAGAAGGAGAGAGGGAAGGAGAGAGGGAGGAGGTTTAGGGGACATCGAGAGAGAGAGAAGGGGGTGTAGGGGATATGGAGAGAGAGAAGGAGAGGAGGAGGTGTAGGGGACATGGAGAGAGAAGGAGAGAGAGAGGAGGTTTAGGGGATATGGAGAGAGAGAAGGAGAGAGAGAGAAGGTTTAGGGGATATGGAGAGAGAGAAGGAGAGAGAGAGGAGGTTTAGGGGACATGGAGAGAGAGAAGGAGAGTGGGAGGAGATTTAGGGGACATGGAGAGAGAGAAGGAGAGAGAAAGGAGGTTTATGGGATATGGAGAGAGAGAGGGAGAGAGGGGGAGGTTTAGGGGACATAGAGAGAGAGAAGGAGAGAGATATGAGGTTTAGGGGACATGGAGAGAGAGAAGGAGAAAGGGAGGAGGTTTATGGGATATGGAGAGAGAGAGGGAGAGAGGGGGAGGTTTAGGGGACATGGAGAGAGAGAAGGAGAGAGATATGAGGTTTAGGGGACATGGAGAGAGAGAAGGAGAAAGGGAGGAGGTTTAGGGGACATGGAGAGAGAGAAGGAGAGAGGGAGGAGGTTTAGGGGACATGGAGAGAGAGAAGGAGAGAGGGAGGAGGTTTAGGGGACATTGAGAGAGAGAAGGAGAGAGAGAAGGAGAGAGGGAGGTTTAGGGGACATTGAGAGAGAGAAGGAGAGAGAGAGGAGGTTTAGGGGACATGGAGAGAGAGAAGGAGAGAGGGAGGAGGTTTAGGGGACATTGAGAGAGAGAAGGAGAGAGGGAGGAGGTTTAGGGGACATGGAGAGAGAGAAGGAGAGAGAGAGGAGGTTTAAGGGACATGGAGAGAGGGAAGGAGAGAGGGAGGAGGTTTAGGGGACATGGAGAGAGAGAAGGAGAGAGGGAGGAGGTTTAGGGGACATGGAGAGAGGGAGGAGGTTTAGGGGACATGGAGAGAGGGAAGGAGAGAGGGAGGAGGTTTAGGGGACATGGAGAGAGAGAAGGAGAGAGAGAGGAGGTTTAAGGGACATGGAGAGAGGGAAGGAGAGAGGGAGGAGGTTTAGGGGACATGGAGAGAGGGAAGGAGAGAGGGAGGAGGTTTAGGGGACATGGAGAGAGGGAAGGAGAGAGGGAGGAGGTTTAGGGGACATGGAGAGAGAGAATGAGAGAGAAACATCATCTACAAGGCAGTGAGTTAGAGGACCTGCTGTCTGTACTCGTTACAGCTAACACTCACACTTAGAAGGGAAACTCAAGGCGAGGTTTAAATAGTTGATTTATTCATGTATTCATGTATTTATATATTTATGTATTCATTATAAATACACACTGGTGTTGAATTACAGTGTACATGTATATACTGTCTGTACAACATACTACAACTTACTTTTATTTCCCCCTTCAAGTACTGCTAAATACATCAAACTACAGCACCTAGTCTGAGTCCCAAACAGCACCATAATCCCTTCATAGTGCACTATCTCTGACCAGAGCTTATAGGTTTGTAGTGCACTATTTTTAACCAGAACCTATAGGTTAGTAGTGCACTTTATAGGTAATAGAGTGTGGTTTGGACACAGTCTTAATCCTCCCAAATCCAGTAAATACCAGAACAGAGAGGCAGTCTGTGTCTGAGATGGAACCCATAGCTGTCTGGTCTACAGTAGTGCACTATATAGGGAATAGGGCCCTGGTCTATAGTAGTGCACTATATAGGGAATAGGGCTCTGGTCTATAGTAGTGCACTATATAGGGAATAGGGTGCTGTTTGGGTAGTAAATCCCAGTCTGAACTCTCATGTGTCTGTGTGAAGATAGATAATGCTGTGAAATTGACTGGTTAGGAAGCAGACGCTCACACAAACACACCAAAATACCTGTAAAACACACACACGCGTACAAACGCACACACCACACACACACACACACGCACAAACACCACAGAACACACACAACACACAGACGCACACACACCACACACAGATAATGGCGTGACGGTGTGTAACGTTGTGTAATTGGGTGGAAAAGGAGAAGATTAGCATTCCTCACTCTGAGCTCAGATAGCCTGAAGCAGACACATCACACTCTCTCTCTCTCTCTCTCTCTCTCTGTCTCTCCCTCTGCCTCAGTCTAACTCTGTCTCTCTGTCTCTCTCTGTCTCTCCCTCTGTCTCTCAGTCTCTCTCTGTCTCTCCCTCTGCCTCTCAGTCTCTCTCTGTCTCTCCCTCTGCCTCTCTGTCTCTCTCTGTCTCTCCCTCTGCCTCTCTGTCTCTCTCTGTCTCTCCCTCTGCCTCTCAGTCTCTCTCTGTCTCTCCCTCTGCCTCTCAGTCTCTCTCTGTCTCTCTCTCTGCCTCTCAGTCTCTCTCTGTCTCTCCCTCTGCCTCTCTGTCTCTCTCTGTCTCTCCCTCTGCCTCTCTCTGTCTCTCTGTCTCTCCCTCTGCCTCTCAGTCTCTCTCTGTCTCTCCCTCTCAGTCTCTCTCTGTCTCTCTCTCTGTCTCTCCCTCTGCCTCGCAGTCTCTCTCTGTCTCTCCCTCTGCCTCTCAGTCTCTCTCTGTCTCTCCCTCTGCCTCTCAGTCTCTCTCTGTCTCTCCCTCTGCCTCTCAGTCTCTCTCTGTCTCTCCCTCTGCCTCTCAGTCTCTCTCTGCCTCTCAGTCTAACTCTGCCTCTCTCTCTGCCTCTCCCTCTGCCTCTCAGTCCCTCTCTGTCTCTCCCTCTGCCGCTCAGACTCTCTCTGTCTCTCCCTCTGCCTCTCTCTGTCTCTCTGTCTCTCCCTCTGCCTCTCAGTCTCTCTCTGTCTCTCCCTCTGCCTCCCAGTCTCTCTCTGTCTCTCCCTCTGCCTCTCAGTCTCTCTCTGTCTCTCCCTCTGCCTCTCAGTCTCTCTCTGTCTCTCCCTCTGCCTCTCAGTCTCTCTCTGTCTCTCCCTCTGCCTCTCAGTCTCTCTCTGTCTCTCCCTCTGCCTCTCTCTGTCTCTCTGTCTCTCCCTCTGCCTCTCTCTGTCTCTCTGTCTCTCCCTCTGCCTCTCAGTCTCTCTCTGTCTCTCCCTCTGCCTCTCAGTCTCTCTCTGTCTCTCCCTCTGCCTCTCAGTCTCCCTCTGCCTCTCAGTCTCTCTCTGTCTCTCCCTCTGCCTCTCAGTCTCTCTCTGCCTCTCAGTCTAACTCTGTCTCTCCCTCTGCCTCTCAGTCTCTCTCTGCCTCTCAGTCTCTCTCTGCCTCTCAGTCTAACTCTGCCTCTCTCTCTGCCTCTCCCTCTGCCTCTCAGTCTCTCTCTGTCTCTCCCTCTGCCTCTCAGTCTCTCTCTGTCTCTCCCTCTGCCTCTCTCTGTCTCTCTGTCTCTCCCTCTGCCTCTCAGTCTCTCTCTGTCTCTCCCTCTGCCTCTCAGTCTCTCTCTCTGCCTCTCAGTCTCTCTCTGTCTCTCCCTCTGCCTCTCAGTCTCTCTCTGTCTCTCCCTCTGCCTCTCAGTCTCTCTCTGCCTCTGCCTCTCAGTCTCTCTCTGTCTCTGCCTCTGCCTCTCAGTCTCTCTCTGTCTCTCCCTCTGCCTCTCTCTGTCTCTCTGTCTCTCCCTCTGCCTCTCTCTGTCTCTCTGTCTCTCCCTCTGCCTCTCAGTCTCTCTCTGTCTCTCCCTCTCCCTCTGCCTCTCAGTCTAACTCTGTCTCTCCCTCTGTCTCTCCCTCTGCCTCTCAGTCTCCCTCTGCCTCTCAGTCTCCCTCTGCCTCTCAGTCTCCCTCTGCCTCTCAGTCTCACTCTGCCTCTCAGTCTAACTCTGCCTCTCAGTCTAACTCTGCCTCTCAGTCTAACTCTGCCTCTCTCTCTCTCTCTCTCTCTCTCTCTCTCTCTCTCTGTCTCTCCCTCTGCCTCTCAGTCTCTCTCTGTCTCTCCCTCTGCCTCTCAGTCTCTCTCTGTCTCTCCCTCTGCCTCTCAGTCTCTCTCTGTCTCTCCCTCTGCCTCTCAGTCTCTCTGTCTCTCCCTCTGCCTCTCAGTCTCTCTCTGTCTCTCCCTCTGCCTCTCAGTCTCTCTCTGTCTCTCCCTCTGCCTCTCTCTGTCTCTCTGTCTCTCCCTCTGCCTCTCAGTCTCTCTCTGTCTCTCCCTCTGCCTCTCAGTCTCTCTCTGTCTCTCTCTCTGTCTCTCCCTCTGCCTCGCAGTCTCTCTCTGTCTCTCCCTCTGCCTCTCAGTCTCTCTCTGTCTCTCCCTCTGCCTCTCAGTCTCTCTCTGCCTCTCAGTCTAACTCTGCCTCTCTCTCTGCCTCTCCCTCTGCCTCTCAGTCTCTCTCTGTCTCTCCCTCTGCCTCTCAGTCTCTCTCTGTCTCTCCCTCTGCCTCTCTCTGTCTCTCTGTCTCTCCCTCTGCCTCTCAGTCTCTCTCTGTCTCTCCCTCTGCCTCTCAGTCTCTCTCTGTCTCTCCCTCTGCCTCTCAGTCTCTCTCTGTCTCTCCCTCTGCCTCTCAGTCTCTCTCTTTCTCTCCCTCTGCCTCTCAGTCTCTCTCTGTCTCTCCCTCTGCCTCTCAGTCTCTCTCTGTCTCTCCCTCTGCCTCTCAGTCTCTCTGTCTCTCCCTCTGCCTCTCAGTCTCTCTCTGTCTCTCCCTCTGCCTCTCAGTCTCTCTCTGTCTCTCCCTCTGCCTCTCAGTCTCTCTCTGTCTCTCCCTCTGCCTCTCAGTCTCTCTCTGTCTCTCCCTCTGCCTCTCTCTGTCTCTCTGTCTATCCCTCTGCCTCTCAGTCTCTCTCTGTCTCTCCCTCTGCCTCTCAGTCTCTCTCTGTCTCTCTCTCTGTCTCTCCCTCTGCCTCGCAGTCTCTCTCTGTCTCTCCCTCTGCCTCTCAGTCTCTCTCTGTCTCTCCCTCTGCCTCTCAGTCTCTCTCTGTCTCTCCCTCTGCCTCTCAGTCTCTCTCTGTCTCTCCCTCTGCCTCTCAGTCTCTCTCTGCCTCTCAGTCTAACTCTGCCTCTCTCTCTGCCTCTCCCTCTGCCTCTCAGTCCCTCTCTGTCTCTCCCTCTGCCTCTCAGTCTCTCTCTGTCTCTCCCTCTGCCTCTCTCTGTCTCTCTGTCTCTCCCTCTGCCTCTCAGTCTCTCTCTGTCTCTCCCTCTGCCTCTCAGTCTCTCTCTGTCTCTCCCTCTGCCTCTCAGTCTCTCTCTGTCTCTCCCTCTGCCTCTCAGTCTCTCTCTGTCTCTCCCTCTGCCTCTCAGTCTCTCTCTGTCTCTCCCTCTGCCTCTCAGTCTCTCTCTGTCTCTCCCTCTGCCTCTCTCTGTCTCTCTGTCTATCCCTCTGCCTCTCAGTCTCTCTCTGTCTCTCCCTCTGCCTCTCAGTCTCTCTCTGTCTCTCTCTCTGTCTCTCCCTCTGCCTCGCAGTCTCTCTCTGTCTCTCCCTCTGCCTCTCAGTCTCTCTCTGTCTCTCCCTCTGCCTCTCAGTCTCTCTCTGTCTCTCCCTCTGCCTCTCAGTCTCTCTCTGTCTCTCCCTCTGCCTCTCAGTCTCTCTCTGCCTCTCAGTCTAACTCTGCCTCTCTCTCTGCCTCTCCCTCTGCCTCTCAGTCCCTCTCTGTCTCTCCCTCTGCCTCTCAGTCTCTCTCTGTCTCTCCCTCTGCCTCTCTCTGTCTCTCTGTCTCTCCCTCTGCCTCTCAGTCTCTCTCTGTCTCTCCCTCTGCCTCTCAGTCTCTCTCTGTCTCTCCCTCTGCCTCTCAGTCTCCCTCTGCCTCTCAGTCTCTCTCTGTCTCTCCCTCTGCCTCTCAGTCTCTCTCTGCCTCTCAGTCTAACTCTGCCTCTCTCTCTGCCTCTCCCTCTGCCTCTCAGTCTCTCTCTGTCTCTCCCTCTGCCTCTCAGTCTCTCTCTGTCTCTCCCTCTGCCTCTCTCTGTCTCTCTGTCTCTCCCTCTGCCTCTCTCTGTCTCTCTGTCTCTCCCTCTGCCTCTCAGTCTCTCTCTGTCTCTCCCTCTGCCTCTCAGTCTCTCTCTGTCTCTCCCTCTGCCTCTCAGTCTCTCTCTGTCTCTCCCTCTGCCTCTCAGTCTCTCTCTGTCTCTCCCTCTGCCTCTCTCTGTCTCTCTGTCTCTCCCTCTGCCTCTCAGTCTAACTCTGTCTCTCCCTCTGCCTCTCAGTCTAACTCTGTCTCTCCCTCTGCCTCTCAGTCTAACTCTGTCTCTCAGTCTCTCTCTGTCTCTCCCTCTGCCTCTCAGTCTCTCTCTGCCTCTCAGTCTAACTCTGCCTCTCTCTCTGCCTCTCCCTCTGCCTCTCAGTCTCTCTCTGTCTCTCCCTCTGCCTCTCAGTCTCTCTCTGTCTCTCCCTCTGCCTCTCTCTGTCTCTCTGTCTCTCCCTCTGCCTCTCTCTGTCTCTCTGTCTCTCCCTCTGCCTCTCAGTCTCTCTCTGTCTCTCCCTCTGCCTCTCAGTCTCTCTCTGTCTCTCCCTCTGCCTCTCAGTCTCTCTCTGTCTCTCCCTCTGCCTCTCAGTCTCTCTCTGTCTCTCCCTCTGCCTCTCTCTGTCTCTCTGTCTCTCCCTCTGCCTCTCAGTCTAACTCTGTCTCTCCCTCTGCCTCTCAGTCTAACTCTGTCTCTCCCTCTGCCTCTCAGTCTAACTCTGTCTCTCCCTCTGCCTCTCAGTCTCTCTCTGTCTCTCCCTCTGCCTCTCAGTCTCTCTCTGCCTCTCCCTCTGCCTCTCAGTCTCTCTCTGTCTCTCCCTCTGTCTCTCAGTCTCTCTCAGTCTCTCTCTGTCTCTCCCTCTGCCTCTCAGTCTCTCTCTGTCTCTCCCTCTGCCTCTCAGTCTCTCTCTGTCTCTCCCTCTGCCTCTCAGTCTCTCTCTGTCTCTCCCTCTGCCTCTCAGTCTCTCTCTGTCTCTCCCTCTGCCTCTCAGTCTCTCTCTGTCTCTCCCTCTGCCTCTCAGTCTCTCTCTGTCTCTCCCTCTGCCTCTCTCAGTCTCTCTCTGTCTCTCCCTCTGCCTCTCAGTCTCTCTCTGTCTCTCCCTCTGCCTCTCCCTCTGCCTCTCAGTCTCCCTCTGCCTCTCCCTCTGCCTCTCAGTCTCTCTCTGTCTCTCCCTCTGCCTCTCAGTCTCTCTCTGTCTCTCCCTCTGCCTCTCAGTCTCTCTCTGTCTCTCCCTCTGCCTCTCAGTCTCTCTCTGTCTCTCCCTCTGCCTCTCAGTCTCTCTCTGTCTCTCCCTCTGCCTCTCAGTCTAACTCTGTCTCTGTCTCTGCCTCTCAGTCTAACTCTGTCTCTGTCTCTGCCTCTCAGTCTAACTCTGTCTCTATCTCTGCCTCTCAGTCTAACTCTGTCTCTGTCTCTGCCTCTCAGTCTAACTCTGTCTCTCCCTCTGCCTCTCAGTCTAACTCTGTCTCTCCCTCTGCCTCTCAGTCTAACTCTGTCTCTCCCTCTGCCTCTCTCTGTCTCTCTGTCTCTCCCTCTGCCTCTCAGTCTAACTCTGTCTCTCCCTCTGCCTCTCAGTCTAACTCTGTCTCTCCCTCTGCCTCTCAGTCTCTCTCTGTCTCTCCCTCTGCCTCTCTCTGTCTCTCTGTCTCTCCCTCTGCCTCTCAGTCTAACTCTGTCTCTCCCTCTGCCTCTCAGTCTAACTCTGTCTCTCCCTCTGCCTCTCAGTCTCTCTCTGTCTCTCCCTCTGCCTCTCAGTCTCTCTCTGTCTCTCCCTCTGCCTCTCAGTCTCTCTCTGTCTCTCCCTCTGCCTCTCAGTCTCTCTCTGTCTCTCCCTCTGCCTCTCAGTCTCTCTCTGTCTCTCCCTCTGCCTCTCAGTCTCTCTCCCTCTGCCTCTCAGTCTCTCTCTGTCTCTCCCTCTGCCTCTCAGTCTCTCTCTGTCTCTCCCTCTGCCTCTCAGTCTCTCTCTGTCTCTCCCTCTGCCTCTCAGTCTCTCTCTGTCTCTCCCTCTGCCTCTCTCTGTCTCTCTGTCTCTCCCTCTGCCTCTCAGTCTAACTCTGTCTCTCCCTCTGCCTCTCAGTCTAACTCTGTCTCTCCCTCTGC
This sequence comes from Salvelinus fontinalis, assembly GCF_029448725.1. Classification (NCBI taxonomy): domain Eukaryota; kingdom Metazoa; phylum Chordata; class Actinopteri; order Salmoniformes; family Salmonidae; genus Salvelinus; species Salvelinus fontinalis. The sequence continues at coordinate 37,432 of NW_026601272.1, forward strand.
CTCTCAGCCTAACTCTGTCTCTCCCTCTGCCTCTCAGTCTAACTCTGTCTCTCCCTCTGCCTCTCAGTCTCTCTCTGTCTCTCCCTCTGCCTCTCAGTCTCTCTCTGTCTCTCCCTCTGCCTCTCAGTCTCTCTCTGTCTCTCCCTCTGCCTCTCAGTCTCTCTCTGTCTCTCCCTCTGCCTCTCAGTCTAACTCTGTCTCTGTCTCTGCCTCTCAGTCTAACTCTGTCTCTGCCTCTCAGTCTCTCTCTGTCTCTCCCTCTGCCTCTCAGTCTAACTCTGTCTCTGTCTCTGCCTCTCAGTCTAACTCTGTCTCTGTCTCTGCCTCTCAGTCTAACTCTGTCTCTCCCTCTGCCTCTCAGTCTAACTCTGTCTCTCCCTCTGCCTCTCAGTCTAACTCTGTCTCTCCCTCTGCCTCTCAGTCTAACTCTGTCTCTCCCTCTGCCTCTCAGTCTAACTCTGTCTCTCCCTCTGCCTCTCAGTCTAACTCTGTCTCTCCCTCTGCCTCTCAGTCTAACTCTGTCTCTCCCTCTGCCTCTCAGTCTAACTCTGTCTCTCCCTCTGCCTCTCAGTCTAACTCTGTCTCTCCCTCTGCCTCTCAGTCTCTCTCTGTCTCTCCCACTGCCTCTCTCTCTCTCTGTCTCTCCCTCTGCCTCTCAGTCTAACTCTGTCTCTCCCTCTGCCTCTCAGTCTCTCTCTGTCTCTCCCTCTGCCTCTCAGTCTCTCTCTGTCTCTCCCTCTGCCTCTCTCTGTCTCTCTGTCTCTCCCTCTGCCTCTCAGTCTAACTCTGTCTCTCCCTCTGCCTCTCAGTCTAACTCTGTCTCTCCCTCTGCCTCTCAGTCTCTCTCTGTCTCTCCCTCTGCCTCTCAGTCTCTCTCTGCCTCTCCCTCTGCCTCTCAGTCTCTCTCTGTCTCTCCCTCTGTCTCTCAGTCTCTCTCAGTCTCTCTCTGTCTCTCCCTCTGCCTCTCAGTCTCTCTCTGTCTCTCCCTCTGCCTCTCAGTCTCTCTCTGTCTCTCCCTCTGCCTCTCAGTCTCTCTCTGTCTCTCCCTCTGCCTCTCAGTCTCTCTCTGTCTCTCCCTCTGCCTCTCAGTCTCTCTCTGTCTCTCCCTCTGCCTCTCAGTCTCTCTCTGTCTCTCCCTCTGCCTCTCTCAGTCTCTCTCTGTCTCTCCCTCTGCCTCTCAGTCTCTCTCTGTCTCTCCCTCTGCCTCTCCCTCTGCCTCTCAGTCTCCCTCTGCCTCTCCCTCTGCCTCTCAGTCTCTCTCTGTCTCTCCCTCTGCCTCTCTCTGTCTCTCCCTCTGCCTCTCAGTCTAACTCTGTCTCTCCCTCTGCCTCTCAGTCTAACTCTGTCTCTCCCTCTGCCTCTCAGTCTCTCTCTCTCTCCCTCTGCCTCTCAGTCTCTCTCTGTCTCTCCCTCTGCCTCTCAGTCTCTCTCTGTCTCTCCCTCTGCCTCTCAGTCTCTCTCTGTCTCTCCCTCTGCCTCTCTCAGTCTCTCTCTGTCTCTCCCTCTGCCTCTCAGTCTCTCTCTGTCTCTCCCTCTGCCTCTCCCTCTGCCTCTCAGTCTCCCTCTGCCTCTCCCTCTGCCTCTCAGTCTCTCTCTGTCTCTCCCTCTGCCTCTCTCTGTCTCTCTGTCTCTCCCTCTGCCTCTCAGTCTAACTCTGTCTCTCCCTCTGCCTCTCAGTCTAACTCTGTCTCTCCCTCTGCCTCTCAGTCTCTCTCTGTCTCTCCCTCTGCCTCTCAGTCTCTCTCTGTCTCTCCCTCTGCCTCTCAGTCTCTCTCTGTCTCTCCCTCTGCCTCTCAGTCTCTCTCCCTCTGCCTCTCAGTCTCTCTCTGTCTCTCCCTCTGCCTCTCAGTCTCTCTCTGTCTCTCCCTCTGCCTCTCAGTCTCTCTCTGTCTCTCCCTCTGCCTCTCAGTCTCTCTCTGTCTCTCCCTCTGCCTCTCAGTCTCTCTCTGTCTCTCCCTCTGCCTCTCTCTGTCTCTCTGTCTCTCCCTCTGCCTCTCAGTCTAACTCTGTCTCTCCCTCTGCCTCTCAGTCTAACTCTGTCTCTCCCTCTGCCTCTCAGTCTAACTCTGTCTCTCCCTCTGCCTCTCAGTCTAACTCTGTCTCTCCCTCTGCCTCTCGGTCTAACTCTGTCTCTCCCTCTGCCTCTCAGTCTCTCTCTGTCTCTCCCTCTGCCTCTCAGTCTCTCTCTGTCTCTCCCTCTGCCTCTCAGTCTCTCTCTGTCTCTCCCTCTGCCTCTCAGTCTCTCTCCCTCTGCCTCTCAGTCTCTCTCTGTCTCTCCCTCTGCCTCTCAGTCTCTCTCTGTCTCTCCCTCTGCCTCTCAGTCTCTCTCTGTCTCTCCCTCTGCCTCTCAGTCTCTCTCTGTCTCTCCCTCTGCCTCTCTCTGTCTCTCTGTCTCTCCCTCTCAGTCTAACTCTTTCTCTCCCTCTGCCTCTCAGTCTAACTCTGTCTCTCCCTCTGCCTCTCTCTGTCTCTCTGTCTCTCCCTCTGCCTCTGCCTCTCAGTCTCTCTCTGTCTCTCCCTCTGCCTCTCAGTCTCTCTCTGTCTCTCCCTCTGCCTCTCAGTCTCTCTCTGTCTCTCCCTCTGCCTCTCAGTCTCTCTCTGTCTCTCCCTCTGCCTCTCAGTCTCTCTCTGTCTCTCCCTCTGCCTCTCAGTCTCTCTCTGTCTCTCCCTCTGCCTCTCAGTCTCTCTCTGTCTCTCCCTCTGCCTCTCAGTCTCTCTCTGTCTCTCCCTCTGCCTCTCAGTCTAACTCTGTCTCTGTCTCTGCCTCTCAGTCTAACTCTGTCTCTCCCTCTGCCTCTCAATCTAACTCTGTCTCTCCCTCTGCCTCTCAGTCTAACTCTGTCTCTCCCTCTGCCTCTCAGTCTAACTCTGTCTCTCCCTCTGCCTCTCAGTCTCTCTCTGTCTCTCCCTCTGCCTCTCTCTGTCTCTCTGTCTCTCCCTCTGCCTCTCAGTCTAACTCTGTCTCTCCCTCTGCCTCTCAGTCTAACTCTGTCTCTCCCTCTGCCTCTCAGTCTCTCTCTGTCTCTCCCTTTGCCTCTCAGTCTCTCTCTGTCTCTCCCTCTGCCTCTCAGTCTCTCTCTGTCTCTCCCTCTGCCTCTCAGTCTCTCTCCCTCTGCCTCTCAGTCTCTCTCTGTCTCTCCCTCTGCCTCTCAGTCTCTCTCTGTCTCTCCCTCTGCCTCTCAGTCTCTCTCTGTCTCTCCCTCTCAGTCTCTCTCTGTCTCTCCCTCTGCCTCTCAGTCTCTCTCTGTCTCTCCCTCTGCCTCTCAGTCTCTCTCTGTCTCTCCCTCTGCCTCTCAGTCTCTCTCTGTCTCTCCCTCTGCCTCTCTCTGTCTCTCTGTCTCTCCCTCTGCCTCTCAGTCTCTCTCTGTCTCTCCCTCTGCCTCTCTCTGTCTCTCTGTCTCTCCCTCTGCCTCTCAGTCTCTCTCTGTCTCTCCCTCTGCCTCTCAGTCTCTCTCTGTCTCTCCCTCTGCCTCTCAGTCTCTCTCTGTCTCTCCCTCTGCCTCTCAGTCTCTCTCCCTCTGCCTCTCAGTCTCTCTCTGTCTCTCCCTCTGCCTCTCAGTCTCTCTCTGTCTCTCCCTCTGCCTCTCAGTCTCTCTCTGTCTCTCCCTCTGCCTCTCAGTCTAACTCTGTCTCTGTCTCTGCCTCTCAGTCTAACTCTGTCTCTGTCTCTGCCTCTCAGTCTAACTCTGTCTCTCCCTCTGCCTCTCAGTCTAACTCTGTCTCTCCCTCTGCCTCTCAGTCTAACTCTGTCTCTCCCTCTGCCTCTCAGTCTAACTCTGTCTCTCCCTCTGCCTCTCAGTCTAACTCTGTCTCTCCCTCTGCCTCTCAGTCTAACTCTGTCTCTCCCTCTGCCTCTCAGTCTCTCTCTGTCTCTCCCTCTGCCTCTATCTGTCTCTCTGTCTCTCCCTCTGCCTCTCAGTCTAACTCTGTCTCTCCCTCTGCCTCTCAGTCTCTCTCTGTCTCTCCCTCTGCCTCTCAGTCTCTCTCTGTCTCTCCCTCTGCCTCTCAGTCTCTCTCTGTCTCTCCCTCTGCCTCTCTCTGTCTCTCTGTCTCTCCCTCTGCCTCTCAGTCTAACTCTGTCTCTCCCTCTGCCTCTCAGTCTAACTCTGTCTCTCCCTCTGCCTCTCAGTCTAACTCTGTCTCTCCCTCTGCCTCTCAGTCTCTCTCTGTCTCTCCCTTTGCCTCTCAGTCTCTCTCAGTCTCTCTCTGTCTCTCCCTCTGCCTCTCAGTCTCTCTCTGTCTCTCCCTTTGCCTCTCAGTCTTTCTCTGTCTCTCCCTCTGCCTCTCAGTCTCTCTCTGTCTCTCCCTCTGCCTCTCAGTCTCTCTCTGTCTCTCCCTCTGCCTCTCAGTCTCTCTCTGTCTCTCCCTCTGCCTCTCTCAGTCTCTCTCTGTCTCTCCCTCTGCCTCTCAGTCTCTCTCTCTCTCCCTCTGCCTCTCCCTCTGCCTCTCAGTCTCCCTCTGCCTCTCTCAGTCTCTCTCTGTCTCTCCCTCTGCCTCTCTCAGTCTCTCTCTGTCTCTCCCTCTGCCTCTCAGTCTCTCTCTCTCTCCCTCTGTCTCTCCCTCTGCCTCTCTCAGTCTCTCTCTGTCTCTCCCTCTGCCTCTCAGTCTCTCTCTCTCTCCCTCTGTCTCTCCCTCTGCCTCTCTCAGTCTCTCTCTGTCTCTCCCTCTGCCTCTCAGTCTCTCTCTCTCTCCCTCTGTCTCTCCCTCTGCCTCTCAGTCTCTCTCTGTCTCTCCCTCTGCCTCTCAGTCTCTCTCTGTCTCTCCCTCTGCCTCTCAGTCTCTCTCTGTCTCTCCCTCTGCCTCTCAGTCTCTCTCTGTTTCTCCCTCTGCCTCTCAGTCTCTCTCTGTCTCTCCCTCTGCCTCTGTCTCTCTCTGTCTCTCCCTCTGCCTCTCAGTCTCTCTCTGTCTCTCCCTCTGCCTCTCAGTCTAACTCTGTCTCTGTCTCTGCCTCTCAGTCTAACTCTGTCTCTGTCTCTGCCTCTCAGTCTAACTCTGTCTCTGTCTCTGCCTCTCAGTCTAACTCTGTCTCTGTCTCTGCCTCTCAGTCTAACTCTGTCTCTGTCTCTGCCTCTCAGTCTAACTCTGTCTCTCCCTCTGCCTCTCAGTCTAACTCTGTCTCTCCCTCTGCCTCTCAGTCTAACTCTGTCTCTCCCTCTGCCTCTCAGTCTAACTCTGTCTCTCCCTCTGCCTCTCAGTCTAACTCTGTCTCTCCCTCTGCCTCTCAGTCTCTCTCTGTCTCTCCCTCTGCCTCTCTCTGTCTCTCTGTCTCTCCCTCTGCCTCTCAGTCTAACTCTGTCTCTCCCTCTGCCTCTCAGTCTAACTCTGTCTCTCCCTCTGCCTCTCAGTCTCTCTCTGTCTCTCCCTCTGCCTCTCAGTCTCTCTCTGTCTCTCCCTCTGCCTCTCAGTCTCTCTCTGTCTCTCCCTCTGCCTCTCAGTCTCTCTCTGTCTCTCCCTCTGCCTCTCAGTCTCTCTCTGTCTCTCCCTCTGCCTCTCAGTCTCTCTCCCTCTGCCTCTCAGTCTCTCTCTGTCTCTCCCTCTGCCTCTCAGTCTCTCTCTGTCTCTCCCTCTGCCTCTCAGTCTCTCTCTGTCTCTCCCTCTGCCTCTCAGTCTCTCTCTGTCTCTCCCTCTGCCTCTCAGTCTCTCTCTGTCTCTCCCTCTGCCTCTCTCTGTCTCTCTGTCTCTCCCTCTGCCTCTCAGTCTAACTCTGTCTCTCCCTCTGCCTCTCAGTCTAACTCTGTCTCTCCCTCTGCCTCTCAGTCTAACTCTGTCTCTCCCTCTGCCTCTCAGTCTAACTCTGTCTCTCCCTCTGCCTCTCAGTCTCTCTCTGTCTCTCCCTCTGCCTCTCAGTCTCTCTCTGTCTCTCCCTCTGCCTCTCAGTCTCTCTCCCTCTGCCTCTCAGTCTCTCTCTGTCTCTCCCTCTGCCTCTCAGTCTCTCTCTGTCTCTCCCTCTGCCTCTCAGTCTCTCTCTGTCTCTCCCTCTGCCTCTCAGTCTCTCTCTGTCTCTCCCTCTGCCTCTCAGTCTCTCTCTGTCTCTCCCTCTGCCTCTCAGTCTCTCTCTGTCTCTCCCTCTGCCTCTCAGTCTCTCTCTGTCTCTCCCTCTGCCTCTCAGTCTCTCTCTGCCTCTCAGTCTCTCTCTGTCTCTCCCTCTGCCTCTCAGTCTAACTCTGTCTCTCCCTCTGCCTCTCAGTCTAACTCTCTCTCTCTCCCTCTGCCTCTCAGTCTAACTCTTTCTCTCCCTCTGCCTCTCTCTGTCTCTCTGTCTCTCCCTCTGCCTCTGCCTCTCAGTCTCTCTCTGTCTCTCCCTCTGCCTCTCAGTCTCTCTCTGCCTCTCAGTCTCTCTCTGTCTCTCCCTCTGCGTCTCTCTCTGTCTCTCCCTCTGCCTCTCAGTCTCTCTCTGTCTCTCCCTCTGCCTCTCAGTCTCTCTCTGTCTCTCCCTCTGCCTCTCAGTCTCTCTCTGTCTCTGTCTCTGCCTCTCAGTCTAACTCTGTCTCTGTCTCTGCCTCTCAGTCTAACTCTGTCTCTGTCTCTGCCTCTCAGTCTAACTCTGTCTCTGTCTCTGCCTCTCAGTCTAACTCTGTCTCTGTCTCTGCCTCTCAGTCTAACTCTGTCTCTGTCTCTGCCTCTCAGTCTAACTCTGTCTCTCCCTCTGCCTCTCAGTCTAACTCTGTCTCTCCCTCTGCCTTTCAGTCTCTCTCTGTCTCTCCCTCTGCCTCTCAGTCTCTCTCTGTCTCTCCCTCTGCCTCTCAGTCTCACTCTGTCTCTGTCTCTGCCTCTCAGTCTCACTCTGTCTCTGTCTCTGCCTCTCAGTCTCACTCTGTCTCTCCCTCTGCCTCTCAGTCTCACTCTGTCTCTCCCTCTGCCTCTCAGTCTAACTCTGTCTCTCCCTCTGCCTCTCAGTCTAACTCTGTCTCTCCCTCTGCCTCTCAGTCTAACTCTGTCTCTCCCTCTGCCTCTCAGTCTCTCTCTGTCTCTCCCTCTGCCTCTCTCTGTCTCTCTGTCTCTCCCTCTGCCTCTCAGTCTAACTCTGTCTCTCCCTCTGCCTCTCAGTCTAACTCTGTCTCTCCCTCTGCCTCTCAGTCTCTCTCTGTCTCTCCCTCTGCCTCTCAGTCTCTCTCTGTCTCTCCCTCTGCCTCTCAGTCTCTCTCTGTCTCTCCCTCTCAGTCTCTCTCTGTCTCTCCCTCTGCCTCTCAGTCTCTCTCTGTCTCTCCCTCTGCCTCTCAGTCTCTCTCTGTCTCTCCCTCTGCCTCTCAGTCTCTCTCTGTCTCTCCCTCTGCCTCTCAGTCTCTCTCTGCCTCTCAGTCTCTCTCTGTCTCTCCCTCTGCCTCTCAGTCTCTCTCCCTCTGCCTCTCAGTCTCTCTCTGTCTCTCCCTCTGCCTATCAGTCTCTCTCTGTCTCTCCCTCTGCCTCTCAGTCTCTCTCTGTCTCTCCCTCTGCCTCTCAGTCTCTCTCTGTCTCTCCCTCTGCCTCTCAGTCTCTCTCTGTCTCTCCCTCTGCCTCTCAGTCTCTCTCTGTCTCTCCCTCTGCCTCTCAGTCTCTCTCTGTCTCTCCCTCTGCCTCTCAGTCTCTCTCCCTCTGCCTCTGAGTCTAACTCTGTCTCTCCCTCTGCCTCTGAGTCTAACTCTGTCTCTCCCTCTGCCTCTCTCTGTCTCTCTGTCTCTCCCTCTGCCTCTCAGTCTAACTCTGTCTCTCCCTCTGCCTCTCAGTCTAACTCTGTCTCTCCCTCTGCCTCTCAGTCTAACTCTCTCTCTCTCCCTCTGCCTCTCAGTCTAACTCTCTCTCTCTCTCTCTCTCTCTCTCTCTCTCTCTCTCTCTCTCAATTCAAGGGGCTTTATTGGCATGGGAAACATGTGTTAACATTGCCAAAGCAAGTGAGGTAGACAATACACAAAAGTTAAACAAACAAAAGGAATTAACAGTAAACATTACACATACAGAAGTTTCAAAACAATAAAGACATTACAAGTGTCATATTAAATATGTACAGTGTTGTAACAATGTACAAATGGTTAAAGCACACAAGTTAAAATAAGTAAGCATAAATATGGGTTGTATTTACAATGGTGTTTGTTTTTCACTGGTTGCCCTTTTCTTGTGGCAACAGGTCACAAATCTCTCTCTCTCTGTCTCTATATATTTCTCTCCCTCTATCCCCCTCTCTCTCTCTCTTTCTCCCTCACCCTCACCCCCTCCTCTTTCTCTCTTTCTTTCTCATCAACTTTCAGAAAAGAGAGAAATGAAAGAACTGACAGAGGAGAGAAACGACAGAGGAGAGAAACGACAGAAGAGGGAAACGACAGAGGAGAGATACGACAGAAGAGAGAAACGACAGAGGAGAGAAACGACAGAAGAGAGAAACGACAGAGGAGAGAAACGACAGAAGAGAGAAACGACAGAGGAGAGATACGACAGAAGAGAGAAACGACAGAAGAGAGAAACGACAGAAGAGAGAAACGACAGGAGAGAAACGACAGAGGAGAGAAACGACAGAGGAGAGATACGACAGAAGAGAGAAACGACAGAAGAGAGAAACGACAGAGGAGAGATACGACAGAAGAGAGAAACGACAGTAGAGAGAAACAACAGAGCTTTTTAAGTCTTGAGTGTTTCAGTCTTCTGTGTGTGTGCACTTGTGTTTCTTGCTGACGGCCGCTCGATGCAAATGAGAGGAGAGTACGGATCAGTGATAAAGTGCGCACGCACGCACGCACGCACACACACACGAGAGGAGAGAAAAGAGATCAGTGACCAGAGCAGTGATGCATATTTAACAGAGTCAGTTAATAATACATGTCGTGTTATTAAATAATAAAGGGAGTATACATTAATACATTAATATAATCAGTATTAAATACTGAGGGAGAATACATTAATACATTAATATAATCAGTATTAAATACTGAGGGAGTATACATTAATACATTAATATAATCAGTATTAAATACTGAGGGAGTATACATTAATATAATCAGTATTAAATACTGAGGGAGAATACATTAATACATTAATATAATCAGTATTAAATACTGAGGGAGTATACATTAATACATTAATATAATCAGTATTAAATACTGAGGGAGTATACATTAATATAATCAGTATTAAATACTGAGGGAGAATACATTAATACATTAATATAATCAGTATTAAATACTGAGGGAGTATACATTAATACATTAATATAATCAGTATTAAATACTGAGGGAGTATACATTAATATAATCTGTATTAAATACTGAGGGAGAATACATTAATACATTAATATAATCAGTATTAAATTCTGAGGGAGTATACATTAATACATTAATATAATCATTATTAAATACTGAGGGAGTATACATTAATATAATCATTATTAAATATACATTAATATAATCTGTATTAAATATACATGAATATAATCAGTATTAAATATACATGAATATAATCTGTATTAAATATACATGAATATAATCAGTATTAAATACTGAGGGAATATACATGAATATAATCAGTATTAAATATACATGAATATAATCTGTATTAAATATACATGAATATAATCAGTATTAAATACTGAGGGCGTATACATTAATATAATCAGTATTAAATATACATGAATATAATCTGTATTAAATATACATGAATATAATCAGTATTAAATATACATGAATATAATCTGTATTAAATATACATGAATATAATCAGTATTAAATAATGAGGGAGTATACATTAATATAATCAGTATTAAATAGTGAGGGAGTATACATTAATATAATCTGTATTAAATACTGAGGGAGTATACAATAATATAATCATTATTAAATACTGAGAGAGTATACATGAATACATTAATATAATCAGTTTTAAATACTGCGGGAGTATACATTAATATAATCAGTATTAAATACTGAGGGAGTATACATTAATACATTAATATAATCAGTATTAAATACTGAGTGAGTATACATTAATACATTAATATAATCAGTATTAAATACTGAGGGAGAATACATTAATACATTAAAATAATCAGTATTAAATACTGAGTGAGTATACATTAATACATTAATGTAATCCGTATTAAATACTGAGGGAGTATACATTAAAATAATCAGTATTAAATACTGAGGGAGTATACATCAATATAATTAGTATTAAATACTGAGGGAGTATACATTAATTTTGTCCTAATTGTAGACTACTACCTTTCGCACTTTAAGTTAATAAAGAGTTTAAGAGAGAGAGAGAGAGAGAGAGAGAGTGTAAATAATAATTTATTGTTGAAATCGTTTCAGTGTTAAGCCTCCCTGCTTTAGCACATGACCACAGTCACACGTGTTTCAATGTGAATCATTTCTTTAAGCGATGGTCTTTAGAGGGTCTGAATAGGAGAATCATTTAATCGATGGTCTTTAGAGGGTCTGAATAGGAGAATCATTTAAGCGATGGTCTTTAGAGGGTCTGAATAGGAGAATCATTTAAGCAATGGTCTTTAGAGTGTCTGAATAGGAGAATCATTTAAGCGATGGTCTTTAGAGGGTCTGAATAGGAGAATCATTTAAGCGATGGTCTTTAGAGGGTCTGAATAGGAGAATCATTTAATCGATGGTCTTTAGAGGGTCTGAATAGGAGAATCATTTAAGCGATGGTCTTTAGAGGGTCTGAATAGGAGAATCATTAAAGCGATGGTCTTTAGAGGGTCTGAATAGGAGAATAATTTAAGCGATGGTCTTTAGAGGGTCTGAATAGGAGAATCAGTTAAGCGATGGTCTTTAGCGGGTCTGAATAGGAGAAGGAACCGCACCGTAGCTGTCCAATGTGAACGCGTATCTTTATTATACAGCAACAGGCCATTTAACACTGTCAATGTTTTTGCCTAATGGGAGGAGTCGGTGTGATAATGCTCAGAGAATCCATTCAGGTGACTTTGTGCCTAATGGAGGGAGTCGGTGAGATAATGCTCAGAGAATCCATTCAGGTGACTTTGTGCCTAATGGGGGGAGTCGGTGTGATAATGCTCAGAGAATCCATTCAGGTGACTTTGTGCCTAATGGGGGGAGTCGGTGTGATAATGCTCAGAGAATCCATTCAGGTGACTTTGTGCCTAATGGGGGGAGTCGGTGAGATAATGCTCAGAGAATCCATTCAGGTGACTTTGTGCCTAATGGGGGGAGTCGGTGAGATAATGCTCAGAGAATCCATTCAGGTGACTTTGTGCCTAATGGGGGGAGTCGGTGTGATAATGCTCAGAGAATCCATTCAGGTGACTTTGTGCCTAATGGGGGGAGTCGGTGAGATAATGCTCAGAGAATCCATTCAGGTGACTTTGTGCCTAATGGGGGGAGTCGGTGAGATAATGCTCAGAGAATCCATTCAGGTGACTTTGTGCCTAATGGGGGGAGTCGGTGAGATAATGCTCAGAGAATCCATTCAGGTGACTTTGTGCCTAATGGGGGGAGTCGGTGTGATAATGCTCAGAGAATCCATTCAGGTGACTTTGTGCCTAATGGGGGGAGTCGGTGTGATAATGCTCAGAGAATCCATTCAGGTGACTTTGTGCCTAATGGGGGGAGTCGGTGAGATAATGCTCAGAGAATCCATTCAGGTGACTTTGTGAAAGTAATCCTTCTAACATGTTTGTACATATTTTTTTCCCCAAGGAGCAAGTGTGAAAATCCCAGCAAAAATGTTTGAATGCCCTTTTTCCTCCTAAATGGAGTAAATAAATAAATATGTTTAAATGGAGTATATAAGTAAATATGTTTAAATGGAGTATATAAATAAATATGTTTAAATGGAGTATATAAATAAATATGTTTAAATGGAGTATATAAATAAATATGTTTAAATGGAGTATATAAATAAATATGTTTAAATGGAGTATATAAGTAAATATGTTTAAATGGAGTATATAAATAAATATGTTTAAATGGAGTATATAAATAAATATGTTTAAATGGAGTATATAAATAAATATGTTTAAATGGAGTATATAAGTAAATATGTTTAAATGGAGTATATAAATAAATATGTTTAAATGGAGTAAATAAATAAATATGTTTAAATGGAGTATATAAATAAATATGTTTAAATGGAGTAAATAAATAAATATGTTTAAATGGAGTAAATAAATAAATATGTTTAAATGGAGTAAATAAATAAATATGTTTAAATGGAGTATATAAATAAATATGTTTAAATGGAGTATATAAATAAATATGTTTAAATGGAGTATATAAATAAATATGTTTATGAACGTTTTAAAGCAGCTTTACTCCCCCATGTTTCCGCCAACTGCAGCGTATGGTAGGCACATTTGAAGCACTGAGTCTGTACTTTTATTTTCTTTATTTTATTTCACCTTTATTCAACCAGGTAGGCAAGTTGAGAACAAGTTCTCATTTACAATTGCGACCTTATCCAACGTAAAAAAGTACAGACTCACATATGGTCTGTGCTATCCGGGATACTTGGGATTTAAAAAATGGAAAATGCTTAAAAGGAAGGGTTCTGATGAAGGCTAGGGTTTCGAGTAGGGACGTCCCAAGGATCCCGGGAAGCACTGGCCAATTACATTTTGGAACATAATA
>NW_026601272.1:52500-62537 GCF_029448725.1 Salvelinus fontinalis
TGAAGAGGATGAGGGGGATTGTAGATATGAAGAGGATGAGGGGGATTGTAGATATGAAGAGGATGAGGGGGATTGTAGATATGAAGAGGATGAGGGGGATTGTAGATATGAAGAGGATGAGGGGGATTGTAGATATGTAGAGGATGAGGGGAATTGTAGATATGAAGAGGATGAGGGGAATTGTAGATATGAAGAGGAAGAAGTAGCAAAGTGGAGGGTTGGAGTGGAGGATGAGTGGAGGAGAGGGGGAGGAGTAAGGAGAAGCGGGATGGAGGGATAGAGGGATGGCGGGAGGTACCAGTAAAGTGTTTTTGGGAGGGTAGTGTGTGTTTTTTACTGTGGGCTGCTGCTGCTGCAGTGTTCTAGAGGGGATTGGGGAAATAGGGCAGGAAAGATCATCTACGCTTCACTCACACTATTCTCTCGCCCTCCCCTGTTCTCTAGCTCTCTCTCTTACCCTCCCTTGTTCTCTAGTTATCTCTCTCTCCCTCCCCTGTTCTCTAGCTCTCTCTATCTCCCTCCCTTGTTCTCTCTTTCTCTCTCCCTCCCCTGTTCTCTAGTTATCTCTCTCTCCCTCCCTTGTTCTCTAGCTCTCTCTCTCCCTCCCTTGTTCTCTCTCTCTCTCTCCCTCCCTTGTTCTCTCTCTCTCTCTCCCTCCTCTGTTCTCTAGTTATCTCTCTCCCCCTCCCTTGTTCTCTAGTTATCTCTCTCTCTCGCCCTCCCTTGTTCTCTAGTTCTCTCTCTCTCACCCTCCCTTGTTCTCTAGCTCTCTCTCCCTCCCTTGTTCTCTAGCTCTCTCTCTTTCCCTCCCTTGTTCTCTAGTTATCTCTCTCCCCCTCCCTTGTTCTCTAGGTCTCTCTCTCTCCCTCCCTTGTTCTCTAGTTCTCTCTCTCCCTCCCTTGTTCTCTAGTTCTCTCTCTCTCCCTCCCTTGTTCTCTAGCTCTCTCTCTCTCCCTCCCTCCCTTGTTCTATAGCTCTCTCTCTCTCCCTCCCTTGTTCTCTAGTTCTCTCTCTCACTCCCTCCCTTGTTCTCTAGCTCTCTCTCTCCCTTGTTCTCCAGTTCTCTCTCTCACCCTCCCTTGTTCTCTAGCTCTCTCTCCCTCCCTTGTTCTCTAGCTATCTCTCTCCCTCCCTTGTTCTCTAGTTCTCTCTCTCACTCCCTCCCTTGTTCTCTAGCTCTCTCTCTCCATTTTTCTCTAGTTCTCTCTCTCTCCCTCCCTTGTTCTCTAGCACTCTCTACCACCCAAAGTTCTCTAGTTCTCTCTCACCCTCCCTTGTTCTCTAGTTCTCTAGCTTTCTCTCCCTCCCTTGTTCTCTAGCTCTCTCTCTCTCTCCCTTGTTCTCTAGTTCTCTCTCTCTCTCCCTCCCTTGTTCTCTAGTTCTCTCTCTCTCTCTCTCCCTCCCTTGTTCTCTAGCTCTCTCTCTCTCCTTCCCTTGTTCTCTAGTTATCTCTCTCTCCCTTGTTCTCTAGCTCTCTCCCTCCCTTGTTCTCTAGTTCTCTCTCTCTCTCCCTCCCTTGTTCTCTAGTTCTCTAGCTCTCTCCCTCCCTTGTTCTGTAGTTCTCTCTCTCTCTCTCCCTCTCCCTCCCTTGTTCTCTAGCTCTCTCTCTCCCTCCCTTGTTCTCTAGTTCTCTCTCTCTCTCCCTCCCTTGTTCTCTAGTTCTCTAGCTCTCTCTCCCTCCCTTGTTCTCTAGTTCTCTCTCTCTCCCTCCCTTGTTCTCTAGTTCTCTCTCTCTCCCTCCCTTGATCTCGAGTTCTCTCTCTCTCCCTCCCTTGTTCTCTAGCTCTCTCTCTCCCTCCCTTGTTCTCTAGTTCTCTCTCTCTCCCTCCCTTGATCTCTAGTTCTCTCTCGCTCCCTCCCTTGTTCTCTAGCTCTCTCTCTCCCTCCCTTGTTCTCTAGTTCTCTCTCTCCCTCCATTGTTCTCTCTCTCCCTCCCTTGTTCTCTAGTTCTCTAGCTCTCTCTCCCTCCCTTGTTCTCTCTCTCTCCCTCCCTCGTTCTCTAACTCTCTCTCTCCCTCCCTTGTTCTCTAGTTCTCTCTCTCTTTCCCTCCCTCGTTCTCTAACTCTCTCTCTCCCTCCCTTGTTCTCTAGTTCTCTCTCTCTTTCCCTCCCTTGTTCTCTATTTCTCTCTCTCTCCCTCCCTTGTTCTCTCTCTCACTCCTGATCTCTTTACTCCATGATATTCACAGTAAACAAGATCAGTACACAGAGGATTTACACCTGCGAACACAGAGGCACCGTCTGAAGATGTATGGGATGTGGAACAACATCTAGATGAAGCTGAGGAGGAGGAGACATGGTGTTTAGGCAACACACAGCAAAGGTTTCTACACACACTGTCTCTCTGTCTCTCTTCTACACACACCGTCTCTCTTCTACACACACCGTCTCTCTGTCTCTCTTCTACACACACCGTCTCTCTGTCTCTCTTCTACACACACCGTCTCTCTGTCTCTCTTCTACACACACCGTCTCTCTTCTACACACACCGTCTCTCTTCTACACACACCGTCTCTCTGTCTCTCTTCTACACCCACCGTCTCTCTGTCTCTCTTCTACACACACCGTCTCTCTGTCTATCTTCTACACACACCGTCTCTCTTCTACACACACCGTCTCTCTATCTCTCTTCTACACACACCGTCTCTCTATCTCTCTTCTACACACACCGTCTCTCTGTCTCTCTTCTACACACACTGTCTCTCTGTCTCTCTTCTACACACCCCGTCTCTCTGTCTCTCTTCTACACACACCGTCTCTCTTCTACACACACTGTCTCTCTGTCTCTCTTCTACACACACCGTCTCTCTTCTACACACACCGTCTCTCTTCTACACACACCGTCTCTCTGTCTCTCTTCTACACACACCGTCTCTCTGTCTCTCTTCTACACACACCGTCTCTCTGTCTCTCTTCTACACACACCGTCTCTCTTCTACACACACCGTCTCTCTTCTACACACACCGTCTCTCTGTCTCTCTTCTACACACACCGTCTCGCTGTCTCTCTTCTACATACACTGTCTCTCTGTCTCTCTTCTACACACACCGTCTCTCTTCTACACACACCGTCTCTCTGTCTCTCTTCTACACACACTGTCTCTCTGTCTCTCTTCTACATACACCGTCTCTCTTCTACACACACCGTCTCTCTTCTACACACACCGTCTCTCTGTCTCTCTTCTACACACCCCGTCTCTCTGTCTCTCTTCTACACACACCGTCTCTCTTCTACACACCCCGTCTCTCTGTCTCTCTTCTACACACACCGTCTCTCTTCTACACACCCCGTCTCTCTGTCTCTCTTCTACACACACCGTCTCTCTTCTACACACACCGTCTCTCTTCTACACACACTGTCTCTCTGTCTCTCTTCTATACACACTGTCTCTCTGTCTCTCTTCTACACACACCGTCTCTCTTCTACACACACCGTCTCTCTATCTCTCTTCTACACACCCCGTCTCTCTGTCTCTCTTCTACATACACCGTCTCTCTTCTACACACACCGTCTCTCTATCTCTCTTCTACACACCCCGCCTCTCTGTCTCTCTTCTACACACACCGTCTCTCTTCTACACACACCGTCTCTCTTCTACACACCCCGTCTCTCTGTCTCTCTTCTACACACACCGTCTCTCTGTCTCTCTTCTACACACACTGTCTCTCTTCTACACACACCGTCTCTCTTCTACACACCCCGTCTCTCTGTCTCTCTTCTACACACACCGTCTCTCTTCTACACACACTGTCTCTCTGTCTCTCTTCTACACACACCGTCTCTCTTCTACACACACCGTCTCTCTTCTACACACACCGTCTCTCTGTCTCTCTTCTACACACACCGTCTCTCTGTCTCTCTTCTACACACACCGTCTCTCTGTCTCTCTTCTACACACACCGTCTCTCTTCTACACACACCGTCTCTCTGTCTCTCTTCTACACACACTGTCTCTCTGTCTCTCTTCTACACACACCGTCTCTCTTCTACACACACCGTCTCTCTGTCTCTCTTCTACACACCCCGTCTCTCTGTCTCTCTTCTACACACACCGTCTCTCTTCTACACACCCCGTCTCTCTGTCTCTCTTCTACACACACCGTCTCTCTTCTACACACCCCGTCTCTCTGTCTCTCTTCTACACACACCGTCTCTCTTCTACACACACCGTCTCTCTTCTACACACACTGTCTCTCTGTCTCTCTTCTATACACACTGTCTCTCTGTCTCTCTTCTACACACACCGTCTCTCTTCTACACACACCGTCTCTCTATCTCTCTTCTACACACCCCGTCTCTCTGTCTCTCTTCTACATACACCGTCTCTCTTCTACACACACCGTCTCTCTATCTCTCTTCTACACACCCCGCCTCTCTGTCTCTCTTCTACACACACCGTCTCTCTTCTACACACACCGTCTCTCTTCTACACACCCCGTCTCTCTGTCTCTCTTCTACACACACCGTCTCTCTGTCTCTCTTCTACACACACTGTCTCTCTTCTACACACACCGTCTCTCTTCTACACACCCCGTCTCTCTGTCTCTCTTCTACACACACCGTCTCTCTTCTACACACACTGTCTCTCTGTCTCTCTTCTACACACACCGTCTCTCTTCTACACACACCGTCTCTCTTCTACACACACCGTCTCTCTGTCTCTCTTCTACACACACCGTCTCTCTGTCTCTCTTCTACACACACCGTCTCTCTGTCTCTCTTCTACACACACCGTCTCTCTTCTACACACACTGTCTCTCTGTCTCTCTTCTACACACACTGTCTCTCTTCTACACACACCGTCTCTCTTCTACACACCCCGTCTCTCTGTCTCTCTTCTACACACACCGTCTCTCTGTCTCTCTTCTACACACACCGTCTATCTTCTACACACACTGTCTCTCTGTCTCTCTTCTACACACACTGTCTCTCTTCTACACACACCGTCTCTCTTCTACACACACTGTCTCTCTGTCTCTCTTCTACACACCCCGTCTCTCTGTCTCTCTTCTACACACCCCGTCTCTCTGTCTCTCTTCTACACACACCGTCTCTCTTCTACACACACCGTCTCTCTTCTACACACACCGTCTCTCTGTCTCTCTTCTACACACACCGTCTCTCTGTCTCTCTTCTACACACACCGTCTCTCTTCTACACACACCGTCTCTCTGTCTCTCTTCTACACACACCGTCTCTCTGTCTCTATTCTACACACACTGTCTCTCTGTCTCTCTTCTACACACACCGTCTCTCTTCTACACACACCGTCTCTCTGTCTCTCTTCTACACACACCGTCTCTCTGTCTCTCTTCTACACACACCGTCTCTCTTCTACACACACCGTCTCTCTGTCTCTCTTCTACACACACCGTCTCTCTGTCTCTCTTCTACACACACCGTCTCTCTTCTACACACACCGTCTCTCTGTCTCTCTTCTACACACACCGTCTCTCTGTCTCTCTTCTACACACACCGTCTCTCTTCTACACACACCGTCTCTCTGTCTCTCTTCTACATACACTGTCTCTCTGTCTCTCTTCTACATACACTGTCTCTCTGTCTCTCTTCTACACACACCGTCTCTCTGTCTCTCTTCTACATACACTGTCTCTCTGTCTCTCTTCTACATACACTGTCTCTCTGTCTCTCTTCTACACACACTGTCTCTCTGTCTCTCTTCTACATACACTGTCTCTCTGTCTCTCTTCTACACACACCGTCTCTCTGTCTCTCTTCTACATACACTGTCTCTCTGTCTCTCTTCTACACACACCGTCTCTCTGTCTCTCTTCTACATACACTGTCTCTCTGTCTCTCTTCTACACACACCGTCTCTCTGTCTCTCTTCTACACACACCGTCTCTCTTCTACACACACCGTCTCTCTGTCTCTCTTCTACATACACTGTCTCTCTGTCTCTCTTCTACATACACTGTCTCTCTGTCTCTCTTCTACACACACCGTCTCTCTGTTTCTCTTCTACACACACCGTCTCTCTTCTACATACACTGTCTCTCTGTCTCTCTTCTACACACACCGTCTCTCTGTCTCTCTTCTACACACACCGTCTCTCTTCTACACACCCCGTCTCTCTGTCTCTCTTCTACACACACCGTCTCTCTTCTACACACACTGTCTCTCTGTCTCTCTTCTACACACCCCGTCTCTCTGTCTCTCTTCTACACACCCCGTCTCTCTGTCTCTCTTCTACACACACCGTCTCTCTTCTACACACACCGTCTCTCTTCTACACACACCGTCTCTCTGTCTCTCTTCTACACACACCGTCTCTCTGTCTCTCTTCTACACACACTGTCTCTCTGTCTCTCTTCTACACACACCGTCTCTCTTCTACACACACCGTCTCTCTGTCTCTCTTCTACACACACCGTCTCTCTGTCTCTCTTCTACACACACCGTCTCTCTGTCTCTCTTCTACACACACCGTCTCTCTTCTACACACACCGTCTCTCTGTCTCTCTTCTACACACACCGTCTCTCTGTCTCTCTTCTACACACACCGTCTCTCTTCTACACACACCGTCTCTCTGTCTCTCTTCTACACACACTGTCTCTCTGTCTCTCTTCTACACACGCCGTCTCTCTTCTACACACACCGTCTCTCTGTCTCTCTTCTACACACACTGTCTCTCCTTTTCTCTTCTACACACACTGTCTCTCTGTCTCTCTTCTACACACACTGTCTCTCTGTCTCTCTTCTACACACACTGTCTCTCTGTCTCTCTTCTACACACACTGTCTCTCTGTCTCTCTTCTACACACACCGTCTCTCTTCTACACACACCGTCTCTCTTCTACACACACAGAGTAACGATAACGTGGCTATATACAATGGGGACCAGTACTGAGTCGATGTGCAGGGTTACAAGGTAATTGAGGTAGATATGCACATATAGGTAGAGATAAAGTGACTAGGTAACAGGATAGATAATATACAGTAGCAGCAGTCTATGTGATGAGGTAACAGGATAGATAATAGACAGTAGCAGCAGTCTATGTGATGAGGTAACAGGATAGAAAATAGACAGTAGCAGCAGTCTATGTGATGAGGTAACAAGATCGATAATAGACAGTAGCAGCAGTCTATGTGATGAGGTAACAGGATAGATAATAGACAGTAACAGCAGTCTATGTGATGAGGTAACAGGATAGATAATAGACAGTAACAGCAGTCTATGTGATGAGGTAACAGGATAGATAATAGACATTAGCAGCAGTCTATGTGATGAGGTAACAAGATCGATAATAGACAGTAGCAGCAGTCTATGTGATGAGGTAACAGGATAGATAATAGACAGTAGCAGCAGTCTATGTGATGAGGTAACAGGATAGATAGTAGACAGTAGCAGCAGTCTATGTGATGAGGTAACAGGATAGATAATAGACAGTAACAGCAGTCTATGTGATGAGGTAACATGATAGATAATAGACATTAGCAGCAGTCTATGTGATGAGGTAACAGGATAGATAATAGACAGTAGCAGCAGTCTATGTGATGAGGTAACAGGATAGATAGTAGACAGTAGCAGCAGCTATGTGATGAGGTAACAGGATAGATAATAGACAGTAACAGCAGTCTATGTGATGAGGTAACAGGATAGATAGTAGACAGTAGCAGCAGTCTATGTGATGAGGTAACAGGATAGATAATAGACAGTAACAGCAGTCTATGTGATGAGGTAACAGGATAGATAGACAGTAGCAGCAGTCTATGTGATGAGGTAACAGGATAGATAGTAGACAGTAGCAGCAGTCTATGTGATGAGGTAACAGGATAGATAATATACAGTAGCAGCAGTCTATGTGATGAGGTAACAGGATAGATAATAGACAGTAGCAGCAGTCTATGTGATGAGGTAACAGGATAGATAATAGACAGTAGCAGCAGTCTGTGTGATGAGGTAACAGGATAGATAATAGACAGTAACATCAGTCTATGTGATGAGGTAACAGGATAGATAAGACAGTAGCAGCAGTCTGTGTGATGAGGTAACAGGATAGATAATAGACAGTAACATCAGTCTATGTGATGAGGTAACAGGATAGATAATAGACAGTAGCAGCAGTCTGTGTGATGAGGTAACAGGATAGATAATAGACAGTAACATCAGTCTATGTGATGAGGTAACAGGATAGATAATATACAGTAGCAGCAGTCTATGTGATGAGGTAACAGGATAGATAATAGACAGTAGCAGCAGTCTATGTGATGAGGTAACAGGATAGATAAGACAGTAGCAGCAGTCTATGTGATGAGGTAACAGGATAGATAATATACAGTAGCAGCAGTCTATGTGATGAGGTAACAGGATAGATAATAGACAGTAACATCAGTCTATATGATGAGGTAACAGGATAGATAATAGACAGTAGCAGCAGTCTATGTGATGAGGTAACAGGATAGATAATAGACAGTAGCAGCAGTCTGTGTGATGAGGTAACAGAGTTGGTGCAGAAATGATCAGTGCAGATAGTCTGGGTATCTAATTGGTTAACTATGAAACTAGCTACTTATCGGTCTTATGGCTTTGGGGGGTAGAATCTGTTCAGGATCCTGTTGGTTCCAGACTTGGTGCATCGGTACCGCTCGCTGTGCAGTAGCAGAGAGAACAGTCTATGACTTGGGTGGCTCGAGTCTTTCACAATTTTTTAGGGCCTTCCTCTGACACCGCCTGGTATAGAGGTCCTGGATGGCAGGAAGCTTGGCCCCAGTGGTGTACTGGGTCGTACACACTACCCTCGGTAACTCCTTGTGGTCGGAAGCAGAGCAGTTGCCATACCAGGTGGTGATGCAACCAGTCAATATGCTCTCAGTGGTGCAGCTGTAGAACTTTTTGAGGATCTGAGGCCAAGTCTTTTCAGCTTGCTGAGGGGGAAGAGGCGTTGTCGTGCCGACTCATCACGACTGTGTTGGTGTGCTTGGACCATGATAGGTCCTTAGTGATGTGGACACAGAGGAACTTGAAGCTCTCGACCTGCTCCTCTACAGCCCCATCGATGCCTCAGCCCTTGATCGGGTTTCCTGTAGTCCACGATCAGCTCCTCTTGCTGATGTTGAGGGAGAGGTTGTTGGCATCGTACTAACAGGCCTCTGGCCTCCTCCCTACAGGCTGTCTCATCGTCGTGGTGATCAGGCACACCACCGTCGTGTTGTCAGCAAACTGAATGATGGTGTTGGAGTTGTGCGCGGCCAAGCAGTTGTGGGTGAACAGAGGGGAGTACGGGAGGGGACTGAGCACACACCTGAGGGGCCCCAGGGTTGAGGGTCAAGGGTCAAGGGTCGAGGATTGATGATTGATGGTTAAGATTTAAGGGTTGAGGGTTAAGGGTTAAGGGTCAGCGTGGAAAATGTGTTGTTGCCTATCCTCACCACCTGGGGGCGGCCTGTCAGGAAATCCAGAGTGATGAGCATTGGAAGGCACAACGGAGTGGGAATTGGAGTGGGTCCAGGGTGTCTCTCCTCAGGTGTGTGTGTGTGTGTGTGTGTGTGTGTGTGTGTGTGTGTGTGTGTGTGTGTGTGTGTGTGTGTGTGTACTACAAATGACCGCAGAAGCAGCGACTGCCTACCTCTGCAGAACCACGGCTCATTAACTACACATGCACACGCACACGCACACACACACACACATGCACACGCACACGCACACGCACACACACACCCCTATTGTACCTCCATTGGCTCTATTTCAACCTCATAATGTATTAAACTAGACGTTATGAATATGTAATTAGGTAAAGGCTTGTCCGCTTGTGTGTCCTTATGGCAGTAAGCTCTCCTGAGTCAGTCTGTCCTGCTGGTGCAGTAGACACCCCCCCCCAACACACACACACACACACACACACACACCCCAACACACACCCACCCCCCCCAACACACACACAAACACACACACACCAACACCCCCCCCCCCCCCCCCAACACACACACATACCCCCCCAACACCCCAACACACACACCCACACCCACACACACACACACTAAACCATCCCCCCCCCCACACACACACACCCC
>NW_026601273.1:0-27500 GCF_029448725.1 Salvelinus fontinalis
TACCTGCCCTGGTTCTGCTCAAATGAACCAACTCTACCTTCCCTGGTTCTACTCAACTGCACCAACTCTACTACCTGCCCTGGTTCTGCTCAACTGACCCAACTCTCTCTGCCCTGGTTCTGCTCAACTGAACCAACTCTACCTGACCTGGTTCTGCTCAACTGAACCAACTCTACCTGACCTTGTTCTGCTCAACTGAACCAACTCTACTTGCACTGGTTCCGCTCAACTGAACCAACTCTACCTGCCCTGGTTCTGCTCAACTGAACCAACTCTACCTGCCCTGGTTCTGCTCAACTGAACCAACTCTACCTGCCCTGGTTCTGCTCAACTGAACCAACTCTACCTGCCCTGGTTTTGCTCAACTGAACCAACTCTACCTGCCCTGGTTCTGCTCAACTGAACCAACTCTACCTGCCCTGGTTCTGGTCAACTGAACCAACTCTACCTGCCCTGGTTTTGCTCAACTGAACCAACTCTACCTGCCCTGGTTCTGCTCAACTGAACCAACTCTACCTGCCCTGGCTCTGCTCAACTGAACCAACTCTACCTGCCCTGGTTCTGCTCAACTGAACCAACTCTACCTGCCCTGGTTCTGCTCAACTGAACCAACTCTACTACCTGCCCTGGTTCTACTCAACTGAACCAACTCTACCTGCCCTGGTTCTGCTCAACTGAACAAACTCTACCTGCCCTGGTTCTGCTCAAATGAACCAACTCTACCTGCCCTGGTTCTACTCAACTGAACCAACTCTACTACCTGCCCTGGTTCTGCTCAACTGAACCAACTCTACCTGCCCTGGTTCTGCTCAACTGAACCAACTCTACTTGCCCTGGTTCTGCTCAACTGAACCAACTCTACTTGCCCTGGTTCTGCTCAACTAAACCAACTCTACCTGCCCTGGTTCTGCTCAACTGAACCAACTCTACTTGCCCTGGTTCTGCTCAACTGAACCAACTCTACCTGCCCTGGTTCTGCTCAAATTAACCAACTCTACCTGCCCTGGTTCTACTCAACTGAACCAACTCTACTACCTGCCCTGGTTCTGCTCAACTGAACCAACTCTCTCTGCCCTGGTTCTGCTCAACTGAACCAACTCTACCTGCCCTGGTTCTGCTCAACTGAACCAACTCTACCTGCCCTGGTTCTGCTCAACTGAACCAACTCTACCTGCCCTGGTTCTGCTCAACTGAACCAACTCTACCTGCCCTGGTTCTGCTCAACTGAACCAACTCTACCTGCCCTGGTTTTGCTCAACTGAACCAACTCTACCTGCCCTGGTTCTGCTCAACTGAACCAACTCTACCTGCCCTGGTTCTGGTCAACTGAACCAACTCTACCTGCCCTGGTTTTGCTCAACTGAACCAACTCTACCTGCCCTGGTTCTGCTCAACTGAACCAACTCTACCTGCCCTGGCTCTGCTCAACTGAACCAACTCTACCTGCCCTGGTTCTGCTCAACTGAACCAACTCTACCTGCCCTGGTTCTGCTCAACTGAACCAACTATACTACCTGCCCTGGTTCTACTCAACTGAACCAACTCTACATGCCCTGGTTCTGCTCAACTGAACCAACTCTACCTGCCCTGGTTCTGCTCAAATGAACCAACTCTACCTGCCCTGGTTCTACTCAACTGAACCAACTCTACTACCTGCCCTGGTTCTGCTCAACTGAACCAACTCTACCTGCCCTGGTTCTGCTCTACTGAACCAACTCTACTTAACCTGGTTCTGCTCAACTGAACCAACTCTACTTGCCCTGGTTCTGCTCAACTAAACCAACTCTACCTGCCCTGGTTCTGCTCAAATGAACCAACTCTACCTGCCCTGGTTCTACTCAACTGAACCAAATCTACTACCTGCCCTGGTTCTGCTCAACTGAACCAACTCTCTCTGCCCTGGTTCTGCTCAACTGAACCAACTCTACCTGACCTGGTTCTGCTCAACTGAACCAACTCTACCTGACCTTGTTCTGCTCAACTGAACCAACTCTACTTGCACTGGTTCCGCTCAACTGAACCAACTCTACCTGCCCTGGTTATGCTCAACTGAACCAACTCTACCTGCCCTGGTTCTGCTCAACTGAACCAACTCTACCTGCCCTGGTTCTGCTCAACTGAACCAACTCTACCTGCCCTGGTTTTGCTCAACTGAACCAACTCTACCTGCCCTGGTTCTGCTCAACTGAACCAACTCTACCTGCCCTGGTTCTGGTCAACTGAACCAACTCTACCTGCCTCTGGTTTTGCTCAACTGAACCAACTCTACCTGCCCTGGTTCTGCTCAACTGAACCAACTCTACCTGCCCTGGCTCTGCTCAACTGAACCAACTCTACCTGCCCTGGTTCTGCTCAACTGAACCAACTCTACCTGCCCTGGTTCTGCTCAACTGAACCAACTCTACTACCTGCCCTGGTTCTACTCAACTGAACCAACTCTACTTACCCTGGTTCTGCTCAACTGAACCAACTCTACCTGCCCTGGTTCTGCTCAAATGAACCAACTCTACCTGCCCTGGTTCTACTCAACTGAACCAACTCTACTACCTGCCCTGGTTCTGCTCAACTGAACCAACTCTACCTGCCCTGGTTCTGCTCAACTGAACCAACTCTACTTGCCCTGGTTCTGCTCAACTGAACCAACTCTACTTGCCCTGGTTCTGCTCAACTAAACCAACTCTACCTGCCCTGGTTCTGCTCAACTGAACCAACTCTACTTGCCCTGGTTCTGCTCAACTGAACCAACTCTACCTGCCCTGGTTCTGCTCAAATGAACCAACTCTACCTGCCCTGGTTCTACTCAACTGAACCAACTCTACTACCTGCCCTGGTTCTGCTCAACTGAACCAACTCTCTCTGCCCTGGTTCTGCTCAACTGAACCAACTCTACCTGACCTGGTTCTTCTCAACTGAACCAACTCTACTTGCACTGGTTCCGCTCAACTGAACCAACTCTACCTGCCCTGGTTCTGCTCAACTGAACCAACTCTACCTGCCCTGGTTCTGCTCAACTGAACCAACTCTACCTGCCCTGGTTCTGCTCAACTGAACCAACTCTACCTGCCCTGGTTTTGCTCAACTGAACCAACTCTACCTGCCCTGGTTCTGCTCAACTGAACCAACTCTACCTGCCCTGGTTCTGGTCAACTGAACCAACTCTACCTGCCCTGGTTTTGCTCAACTGAACCAACTCTACCTGCCCTGGTTCTGCTCAACTGAACCAACTCTACCTGCCCTGGCTCTGCTCAACTGAACCAACTCTACCTGCCCTGGTTCTGCTCAACTGAACCAACTCTACCTGCCCTGGTTCTGCTCAACTGAACCAACTCTACTACCTGCCCTGGTTCTACTCAACTGAACCAACTCTACCTGCCCTGGTTCTGCTCAACTGAACCAACTCTACCTGCCCTGGTTCTGCTCAAATGAACCAACTCTACCTGCCCTGGTTCTACTCAACTGAACCAACTCTACTACCTGCCCTGGTTCTGCTCAACTGAATCAACTCTACCTGCCCTGGTTCTGCTCAACTGAACCAACTCTACTTGCCCTGGTTCTGCTCAACTGAACCAACTCTACTTGCCCTGGTTCTGCTCAACTAAACCAACTCTACCTGCCCTGGTTCTGCTCAACTGAACCAACTCTACTTGCCCTGGTTCTGCTCAACTGAACCAACTCTACTTGCCCTGGTTCTGCTCAAATTGAACCAACTCTACCTGCCCTGGTTCTGCTCAACTGAACCAACTCTACCTGCCCTGGTTCTGCTCAACTGAACCAACTCTACCTGCCCTGGTTCTGCTCAACTGAACCAACTCTACCTGACCTGGTTCTGCTCAACTGAACCAACTCTACCTGACCTTGTTCTGCTCAACTGAACCAACTCTACTTGCCCTGGTTCCGCTCAACTGAACCAACTCTACCTGCCCTGGTTCTGCTCAACTGAACCAACTCTACCTGCCCTGGTTCTGCTCAACTGAACCAACTCTACCTGCCCTGGTTCTGCTCAACTGAACCAACTCTACCTGCCCTGGTTCTGCTCAACTGAACCAACTCTACCTGCCCTGGTTTTGCTCAACTGAACCAACTCTACCTGCCCTGGTTCTGCTCAACTGAACCAACTCTACCTGCCCTGGTTTTGGTCAACTGAACCAACTCTACCTGCCCTGGTTCTGCTCAACTGAACCAACTCTACCTGCCCTGGTTCTGCTCAACTGAACCAACTCTCTCTGCCCTGGTTCTGCTCAACTGAACCAACTCTACCTGACCTGGTTCTGCTCAACTGAACCAACTCTACCTGACCTTGTTCTGCTCAACTGAACCAACTCTACTTGCCCTGGTTCCGCTCAACTGAACCAACTCTACCTGCCGTGGTTCTGCTCAACTGAACCAACTCTACCTGCCCTGGTTCTGCTCAACTGAACCAACTCTACCTGCCCTGGTTCTGCTCAACTGAACCAACTCTACCTGCCCTGGTTTTGCTCAACTGAACCAACTCTACCTGCCCTGGTTCTGCTCAACTGAACCAACTCTACCTGCCCTGGTTCTGGTCAACTGAACCAACTCTACCTGCCCTGGTTCTGCTCAACTGAACCAACTCTACCTGCCCTGGTTCTGCTCAACTGAACCAACTCTACTACCTGTCCTGGCTCTGCTCAACTGAACCAACTCTACCTGCCCTGGTTCTGCTCAACTGAACCAACTCTACCTGCCCTGGTTCTGCTCAAATGAACCAACTCTACCTGCCCTGGTTCTACTCAACTGAACCAACTCTACTACCTGCCCTGGTTCTGCTCAACTGAACCAACTCTCTCTGCCCTGGTTCTGCTCAACTGAACCAACTCTACCTGACCTGGTTCTGCTCAACTGAACCAACTCTACCTGACCTTGTTCTGCTCAACTGAACCAACTCTACTTGCACTGGTTCCGCTCAACTGAAACAACTCTACCTGCCCTGGTTCTGCTCAACTGAACCAACTCTACCTGCCCTGGTTCTGCTCAACTGAACCAACTCTACCTGCCCTGGTTCTGCTCAACTGAACCAACTCTACCTGCCCTGGTTTTGCTCAACTGAACCAACTCTACCTGCCCTGGTTCTGCTCAACTGAACCAACTCTACCTGCCCTGGTTCTGGTCAACTGAACCAACTCTACCTGCCCTGGTTCTGCTCAACTGAACCAACTCTACCTGCCCTGGTTCTGCTCAACTGAACCAACTCTACTACCTGCCCTGGCTCTGCTCAACTGAACCAACTCTACCTGCCCTGGTTCTGCTCAACTGAACCAACTCTACCTTCCCTGGTTCTGCTCAAATGAACCAACTCTACCTGCCCTGGTTCTACTCAACTGAACCAACTCTACTACCTGCCCTGGTTCTGCTCAACTGAACCAACTCTACCTGCCCTGGTTCTGCTCAACTGAACCAACTCTACTTGCAATGGTTCTGCTCAACTGAACCAACTCTACTACCTGCCCTGGTTCTGCTCAATTGAACCAACTCTACCTGCCCTGGTTCTGCTCAACTGAACCAACTCTACCTGCCCTGGTTCTGCTCAACTGAACCAACTCTACCTGCCATGGTTCTGCTCAACTGAACCAACTCTACTTGCCATGGTTCTGCTCAACTTAAACCAACTTTACTTGCCCTGGTTCTGCTCAACTGAACCAACTCTACCTGCCCTGGTTCTGCTCAACTGAACCAACTCTACCTGCCCTGGTTCTGCTCAACTGAACCAACTCTACCTGCCCTGGTTCTGCTCAACTGAACCAACTCTACCTGACCTGGTTCTGCTCAACTGAACCAACTCTACCTGACCTTGTTCTGCTCAACTGAACCAACTCTACTTGCCCTGGTTCCGCTCAACTGAACCAACTCTACCTGCCCTGGTTCTGCTCAACTGAACCAACTCTACCTGCCCTGGTTCTGCTCAACTGAACCAACTCTACCTGCCCTGGTTCTGCTCAACTGAACCAACTCTACCTGCCCTGGTTCTGCTCAACTGAACCAACTCTACCTGCCCTGGTTTTGCTTAACTGAACCAACTCTACCTGCCCTGGTTCTGCTCAACTGAACCAACTCTACCTGCCCTGGTTTTGGTCAACTGAACCAACTCTACCTGCCCTGGTTCTGCTCAACTGAACCAACTCTACCTGCCCTGGTTCTGCTCAACTGAACCAACTCTACCTGCCCTGGTTCTGCTCAACTGAACCAACTCTACCTGCCCTGGTTCTGCTCAACTGAACCAACTCTACCTGCCCTGGTTCTGCTCAACTGAACCTACTCTACCTGCCCTGGTTCTGCTCAATTGAACCAACTCTACCTGCCCTGGTTCTGCTCAACTGAATCAACTCTACTACCTGCCCTGGTTCTGCTCAACTGAACCAACTCTACCTGCCCTGATTTTTCTCAACTGAACCAACTCTACCTGCCCTGATTCTGCTCAACTGATCCAGCTCTACTACCTGCCCTGGTTCTGCTCAACTGAACCAACTCTACTACCTGCCCTGGTTCTGCTCAACTGAACCAACTCTACCTGCCCTGGTTCTGCTCAACTGAACCAACTCTACCTGCCCTGGTTCTGCTCAACTGAACCAACTCTACCTGCCCTGGTTCTGCTCAATTGAACCAACTCTACCTTCCCTGGTTCTGCTCAACTGAACCAACTCTACCTGCCCTGATTCTGCTCAACTGATCCAACTCTACTACCTGCCCTGGTTCTGCTCAACTGAACCAACTCTACTACCTGCCCTGGTTCTGCTCAACTGAACCAACTCTACCTGCCCTGGTTCTGCTCAATTGAACCAACTCTACCTGCCCTGGTTCTGCTGAACTGAACCAACTCTACCTGCCCTGGTTCTGCTCAACTGAACCAACTCTACCTGCCCTGGTTCTGCTCAATTGAACCAACTCTACCTGCCCTGGTTCTGCTCAACTGAACCAACTCTACCTGCCCTGGTTCTGCTCAACTGAACCAACTCTACCTGCCCTGGTTCTGCTCAACTGAACCAACTCTACCTGCCCTGGTTCTGCTCAACTGAACCAACTCTACCTGGCCTGGTTCTGTTCAACTGACTTTCACCTCATAATTAATCAAATTACTTTTACATTCTGAACCAACTGGCAGCCGTTCTCTAAGTTCTGTTCAGCCGGCAGGTAAGTTCTCTAAGTTCTGTTCAGACATTGGGTAAGTTCTCTAAGTTCTGTTCAGACATCAGGTAAGTTCTCTAAGTTCTGTTCAGACATCGGGTAAGTTCTCTAAGTTCTGTTCAGACATCAGCTAAGTCCTCTAAGTTCTGTTCAGCCATCAGGTAAGTTCTCTAAGTTCTGTACAGCCGTAACGTACGTTCTCTAAGTTCTGTACAGCCGTAACGTACGTTCTCTAAGTTCTGTACAGCCGTAACGTAAGTTCTCTAAGTTTTGTACAGACGTAACGTAAGTTCTCTAAGTTCTGGTTCTGCTTTCCAACAGCCACTGGGAGACAAATTCACCTTTCAGCAGGATAATAACCTAAATCACAAGACCAAATCTACGCTGGAGTTGCTTACCAAGACAACATCAAATGTTCCTGATTGGCCGAGTTACAGTTTTGACTTAAATCGTCTTGAAAATCAATGGCAGTCTTGAAAATGGCTGTCTGGAAATGACCAACAACCAACTTGACAGAGCTTGAAACAATGTTTTTAAAGTATAATGTGCAAATATTGTACAATCCAGGTGTGCAAAGCTCTTTTAGACAAACCCAGAAAGACTCACAGCTGTGATCGCTGCCAAAGGTGATTCTAACATGTATTCACTCAGGGGTTGTGAATACTTACGTACATTTAATTTCTAATTATATTTGCATACATTTCTATAAACATGCTTTCACTTTGTCGTCACGTATCAGAACTCAGGATGAGACCCAGATGCAGACATCTGGAGTCACAGATGTTTATTGACCCAAACAGGAGGGACGCAAGAGACAGGTCAAAGGCAGGGAGAGGTCCGTAAACGGGTCAGAGTCAGGTAGGTACAGAACAGCAAGGCAGGCTCGGGGTCAGGGCTGGCTCGGGGTCAGGGCAGGCTCGGGGTCAGGGCAGGCTCGGGGTCAGGGCAGGCTCGGGGTCAAGGCAGGCTCGGGGTCAGGGCAGGCTCGGGGTCAAGGCAGGCTCGGGGTCATGGCAGGCTCGGGGTCAGGGCAGGCTCGGGGTCAGGGCAGGCTCGGGGTCAAGGCAGGCTCGGGGTCAAGGCAGGCTCGGGGTCAGGGCAGGCTCGGGGTCAAGGCAGGCTCGGGGTCAGAGCAGGCTCAACGTCAGGGCAGGCTCGGTGTCAGGGCAGGCTCGGGGTCAGGGCAGGCTCGGGGTCAGGGCAGGCTCGGGGTCAGGGCAGGCTCGGGGACAGGGCAGGCTCGGGGTCAAGGCAGGCTCGTGGTCAGGGCAGGCTCGGGTCAAGGCAGGCTTGGGGTCAGGGCAGGCTCGGGGTCAGGGCAGGCTCGGAGTCAAGGCAGGCTCTGGGTCAAGGCAGGCTCGGGGTCAGGGCAGGCTCGGGGTCAAGGCAGGCTCGGGGTCAGAGCAGGCTCAGGGTCAGGGCAGGCTCGGGGTCAAGGCAGGCTCGGGGTCAGGGCAGGCTCGGTGTCAGAGCAGGCTTGGGGTAAGGGCAGGCTCGGTGTCAGGGCAGGCTCGGGGTCAGGGCAGGCTCGGGGTCAGGGCAGGCTCGGGGTCAGGGCAGGCTCGGGGTCAGGGCAGGCTCGGGGTCAGAGCAGGCTCAAGGTCAGGGCAGGCTCGGGGTCAGGGCAGGCTCGGGGTCAGGGCAGGCTCGGGGTCAGGGCAGGCTCGGGGACAGGGCAGGCTCGGGGTCAAGGCAGGCTCGGGGACAGGGCAGGCTCGGGGTCAAGGCAGGCTCGTGGTCATGGCAGGCTCGGGTCAAGGCAGGCTTGGGGTCAGGGCAGGCTCGGGGTCAGGGCAGGCTCGGAGTCAAGGCAGGCTCTGGGTCAAGGCAGGCTCGGGGTCAAGGCAGGCTCGGGGTCAAGGCAGGCTCGGGGTCAGAGCAGGCTCGGGGTCAGGGCAGGCTGGGGGTCAAGGCAGGCTCGGGGTCAGGGCAGGCTCGATGTCAGAGCAGGCTCGGGGTCAGGGCAGGCTCGGTGTCAGGGCAGGCTCGGGGTCAGGGCAGGCTCGGGGTCAGGGCAGGCTCGGGGTCAGGGCAGGCTCAGGGTCAGGGCAGGCTCGGGGTCAGGGCAGGCTCGGGGTCAAGGCAGGCTCGTGGTCAGGGCAGGCTCGGGTCAAGGCAGGCTCGGGGTCAGGGCAGGCTCGGGGTCAAGGCAGGCTCGGGGTCAGGGCAGGCTCGGTGTCAGAGCAGGCTCGGGGTCAGGGCAGGCTCGGGGTCAGGGCAGGCTCGGGGTCTTTGCAGGCTCGTGGTCAGGGCAGGCTCGGGTCAAGGCAGGCTTGGGGTCAGGGCAGGCTCGGGGTCAAGGCAGGCTCGGTGTCAAGGCAGGCTCGGGGTCAGGGCAGGCTCGGTGTCAGAGCAGGCTCGGGGTCAGGGCAGGCTCGGTGTCAGGGCAGGCTCGGGGTCAGGGCAGGCTCGGGGTCAGGGCAGGCTTGGGGTCAAGGCAGGCTCGGGGTCAGGGCAGGCTCGGTGTCAGAGCAGGCTCGGGGTCAGGGCAGGCTCGGGGTCAGGGCAGGCTCGGGGTCAAGGCAGGCTCGGGGTCAGGGCAGGCTCGGGGTCAGGGCAGGCTCGGGGTCAGGGCAGGCTCGGGGTCAGGGCAGGCTCGGGGTCAAGGCAGGCTCGGGGTCAAGGCAGGCTCGGGGTCAAGGCAGGCTCGTGGTCAGGGCAGGCTCGGGGTCAGGGCAGGCTCGGGGTCAGGGCAGGCTCGGGGTCAAGGCAGGCTCGGGGTCAGGGCAGGCTCGGGGTCAGGGCAGGCTCGGGGTCAAGGCAGGCTCGGGGTCAGGGCAGGCAGAACGGTCAGAACCGGGGCACACTAGGAAACAGAACTTGATAAAACACGGAGACGGGAAAACACACTGGTAAGACCTGATAAGACAAGACGAACTGGCAACAGACATAACAGAGAACACAGGTATAAATACCCTGGGTATAATTAGGAAGATGGGTGAGACCTGGAGGAGAGGGAGGGGTGGGTGGAGACAAACACAAAGACAGGTGAAACAGATCAGGGTGTGACGGTATGAATTCAGGCTGTAACATAACACAATGTGGAACAAGTCAAGAGGTGTAGGAATACGTCTTTGAAGGCATTGTACCTGTGTGATCCACTATGGCTACAAACTAGAACCTCAGATGCAAGTGGAATCTTGTATGAATGTTTAGAAAGAATACTCACAGAAACAAATGTAACAATGTCCATCCCAAAGCATTATAGAACATACATTATGAAACCCGTGTGGCTCTATTCTGCATTTCAGACATATTCATTTAACCTTTCGATCCGGGCTAGACTCATATGAGATATAATCTATTTTTTGCCATTGTGATCACGAAGGTGATTCAGTCTAATTGTTATCACCCCAGGTGCGGAGGAACGGTGAGCGATCACCAAGACAGACCCCATCGTTCATGTCTGAGTGTCTTGTTTCAAAAAACGAGGACGGGCGTAGATGTCCTCCCTCTATCCTTCTACAGGAGGATAAATATAACAGGGACGGGTCCCAGATGGCACCCTATTCCCTAGTAGTGCACTAGGTTGACTAGGGTCCATAGCTGCTAGTAGTGCACTAGGTTGACTAGGGTCCATAGCTGCTAGTAGTGTACTAGGTTGACTAGGGCCCATAGCTGCTAGTAGTGCACTAGGTTGACTAGGGTCCATAGCTGCTAGTAGTGCACTAGGTTGACTAGGGCCCATAGCTGCTAGTAGTGTACTAGGTTGACTAGGGCCCATAGCTGCTAGTAGTGCACTAGGTTGACTAGGGCCCATAGCTGCTAGTAGTGTACTAGGTTGACTAGGGCCCATAGCTGCTAGTAGTGTACTAGGTTGACTAGGGCCCATAGCTGCTAGTAGTGCACTAGGTTGACTAGGGTCCATAGCTGCTAGTAGTGCACTAGGTTGACTAGGGTCCATAGCTGCTAGTAGTGCACTAGGTTGACTAGGGTCCATAGCTGCTAGTAGTGCACTAGGTTGACTAGGGCCCATAGCTGCTAGTAGGGCACTAGGTTGACTAGGGTCCAAAGCTGCTAGTAGTGCACTAGGTTGACTAGGGCTCATAGCTGCTAGTAGTGCACTAGGTTGACTAGGGTCCATAGCTGCTAGTAGTGCACTAGGTTGACTAGGGCCCATAGCTGCTAGTAGTTCACTAGGTTGACTAGGGCCCATAGCTGCTAGTAGTGCACTAGGTTGACTAGGGCCCATAGCTGCTAGTAGGGCACTAGGTTGACTAGGGTCCATAGCTGCTAGTAGTGCACTAGGTTGACTAGGGTCCATAGCTGCTAGTAGTGCACTAGGTTGACTAGGGTCCATAGCTGCTAGTAGGGCACTAGGTTGACTAGGGCCCATTTCTGCTCCGGTTAACAGTAGTGTACTAGGTTGAGCAGGGTCCATAGCTGCTAGTAGGGCACTAGGTTGACTAGGGTCCATTTCTGCTCCGGTTAAGAGTAGTGCACTAGGTTGACTAGGGTCCATAGCTGCTAGTAGTGCACTGTGTTGACTAGGGTCCATAGCTGCTAGTAGGGCACTAGGTTGACTAGGGTCCATAGCTGCTAGTAGGGCACTAGGTTGACTAGGGTCCATAGCTGCTAGTAGGGCAATAGGTTGACTAGGGTCCATAGCTGCTAGTAGTGCACTAGGTTGACTAGGGTCCATAGCTGCTAGTAGGGCACTAGGTTGACTAGGGTCCATAGCTGCTAGTAGTGCACTAGGTTGACTAGGGTCCATAGCTGCTAGTAGGGCACTAGGTTGACTAGGGTCCATAGCTGCTAGTAGTGCACTAGGTTGACTAGGGTCCATAGCTGCTAGTAGTGCACTAGGTTGACTAGGGCCCATAGCTGCTAGTAGTGCACTAGGTTGACTAGGGTCCATAGCTGCTAGTAGTGCACTAGGTTGACTAGGGTCCATAGCTGCTAGTAGTGCACTAGGTTGACTAGGGCCCATAGCTGCTCTGGTTAAGAGTAGTGCACTAGGTTGACTAGGGTCCATAGCTGCTAGTAGTGCACTGTGTTGACTAGGGTCCATAGCTGCTCTGGTCAAGAGTAGTGCACTAGGTTGACTAGGGTCCATAGCTGCTAGTAGTGCACTAGGTTGACTAGGGTCCATAGCTGCTAGTAGTGCACTAGGTTGACTAGGGTCCATAGCTGCTAGTAGGGCACTAGGTTGACTAGGGCCCATAGCTGCTAGTAGTGCACTAGGTTGACTAGGGTCCATAGCTGCTCTGGTTAAGAGTAGTGCACTAGGTTGACTAGGGTCCATAGCTGCTCTGGTTAAGAGTAGTGCACTAGGTTGACTAGGGTCCATAGCTGCTAGTAGGGCACTAGGTTGACTAGGGCCCATAGCTGCTAGTAGGGCACTAGGTTGACTAGGGTCCATAGCTGCTAGTAGTGCACTAGGTTGACTAGGGCCCATAGCTGCTAGTAGTGCACTAGGTTGACTAGGGTCCATAGCTGCTAGTAGTGCACTAGGTTGACTAGGGTCCATAGCTGCTAGTAGTGCACTGTGTTGACTAGGGTCCATAGCTGCTAGTAGTGCACTAGGTTGACTAGGGCCCATAGCTGCTAGTAGGGCACTGTGTTGACTAGGGTCCATAGCTGCTCTGGTTAAGAGTAGTGCACTAGGTTGACTAGGGTCCATAGCTGCTAGTAGTGCACTAGGTTGACTAGGGTCCATAGCTGCTAGTAGTGCACTAGGTTGACTAGGGCCCATAGCTGCTAGTAGTGCACTGTGTTGACTAGGGTCCATAGCTGCTAGTAGTGCACTAGGTTGACTAGGGTCCATAGCTGCTAGTAGTGCACTGTGTTGACTAGGGTCCATAGCTGCTAGTAGTGCACTAGGTTGACTAGGGCCCATAGCTGCTAGTAGGGCACTAGGTTGACTAGGGTCCATAGCTGCTAGTAGTGCACTAGGTTGACCAGGGCCCATAGCTCCTAGTAGGGCACTAGGTTGACTAGGGTCCTTAGCTGCTAGTAGTGCACTAGGTTGACTAGGGCCCATAGCTGCTAGTAGTGCACTAGGTTGACTAGGGTCCATAGCTGCTAGTAGTGCACTAGGTTGACTAGGGCCCATAGCTGCTAGTAGTGCACTAGGTTGACTAGGGCCCATAGCTGCTCTGGTTAAGAGTAGTGTACTAGGTTGACTAGGGTCCATAGCTGCTAGTAGGGCACTAGGTTGACTAGGGTCCATAGCTGCTAGTAGTGCACTAGGTTGACTAGGGCCCATTTCTGCTCCGGTTAAGAGTAGTGTACTAGGTTGAGCAGGGTCCATAGCTGCTAGTAGGGCACTAGGTTGACTAGGGTCCATTTCTGCTCCGGTTAAGAGTAGTGCACTAGGTTGACTAGGGTCCATAGCTGCTAGTAGGGCACTAGGTTGACTAGGGCCCATAGCTGCTAGAAGTGCACTAGGTTGACTAGGGTCCATAGCTGCTAGTAGGGCACTAGGTTGACTAGGGTCCATAGCTGCTAGTAGTGCACTAGGTTGACTAGGGTCCATAGCTGCTAGTAGTGCACTAGGTTGACTAGGGCCCATAGTTGCTAGTAGGGCACTAGGTTGACTAGGGTCCATAGCTGCTAGTAGTGCACTAGGTTGACTAGGGCCCATAGCTGCTAGTAGGGCACTAGGTTGACTAGGGCCCATAGCTGCTAGTAGTGCACTAGGTTGACTAGGGCCCATAGCTGCTAGTAGGGCACTAGGTTGACTAGGGCCCATAGCTGCTAGTAGTGCATTAGGTTGACTAGGGTCCATAGCTGCTAGTAGTGCACTAGGTTGACTAGGGCCCATAGCTGCTAGTAGTGCACTAGGTTGACTAGGGTCCATAGCTGCTAGTAGTGCACTAGGTTGACTAGGGTCCATAGCTGCTAGTAGTGCACTAGGTTGACTAGGGCCCATAGCTGCTCTGGTTAAGAGTAGTGCACTAGGTTGACTAGGGTCCATAGCTGCTAGTAGTGCACTGTGTTGACTAGGGTCCATAGCTGCTCTGGTCAAGAGTAGTGCACTAGGTTGACTAGGGTCCATAGCTGCTAGTAGTGCACTAGGTTGACTAGGGTCCATAGCTGCTAGTAGTGCACTAGGTTGACTAGGGTCCATAGCTGCTAGTAGGGCACTAGGTTGACTAGGGCCCATAGCTGCTAGTAGTGCACTAGGTTGACTAGGGTCCATAGCTGCTCTGGTTAAGAGTAGTGCACTAGGTTGACTAGGGTCCATAGCTGCTCTGGTTAAGAGTAGTGCACTAGGTTGACTAGGGTCCATAGCTGCTAGTAGGGCACTAGGTTGACTAGGGCCCATAGCTGCTAGTAGGGCACTAGGTTGACTAGGGTCCATAGCTGCTAGTAGTGCACTAGGTTGACTAGGGCCCATAGCTGCTAGTAGTGCACTAGGTTGACTAGGGTCCATAGCTGCTAGTAGTGCACTAGGTTGACTAGGGTCCATAGCTGCTAGTAGTGCACTGTGTTGACTAGGGTCCATAGCTGCTAGTAGTGCACTAGGTTGACTAGGGCCCATAGCTGCTAGTAGGGCACTGTGTTGACTAGGGTCCATAGCTGCTCTGGTTAAGAGTAGTGCACTAGGTTGACTAGGGTCCATAGCTGCTAGTAGTGCACTAGGTTGACTAGGGTCCATAGCTGCTAGTAGTGCACTAGGTTGACTAGGGCCCATAGCTGCTAGTAGTGCACTGTGTTGACTAGGGTCCATAGCTGCTAGTAGTGCACTAGGTTGACTAGGGTCCATAGCTGCTAGTAGTGCACTGTGTTGACTAGGGTCCATAGCTGCTAGTAGTGCACTAGGTTGACTAGGGCCCATAGCTGCTAGTAGGGCACTAGGTTGACTAGGGTCCATAGCTGCTAGTAGTGCACTAGGTTGACCAGGGCCCATAGCTCCTAGTAGGGCACTAGGTTGACTAGGGTCCTTAGCTGCTAGTAGTGCACTAGGTTGACTAGGGCCCATAGCTGCTAGTAGTGCACTAGGTTGACTAGGGTCCATAGCTGCTAGTAGTGCACTAGGTTGACTAGGGCCCATAGCTGCTAGTAGTGCACTAGGTTGACTAGGGCCCATAGCTGCTCTGGTTAAGAGTAGTGTACTAGGTTGACTAGGGTCCATAGCTGCTAGTAGGGCACTAGGTTGACTAGGGTCCATAGCTGCTAGTAGTGCACTAGGTTGACTAGGGCCCATTTCTGCTCCGGTTAAGAGTAGTGTACTAGGTTGAGCAGGGTCCATAGCTGCTAGTAGGGCACTAGGTTGACTAGGGTCCATTTCTGCTCCGGTTAAGAGTAGTGCACTAGGTTGACTAGGGTCCATAGCTGCTAGTAGGGCACTAGGTTGACTAGGGCCCATAGCTGCTAGAAGTGCACTAGGTTGACTAGGGTCCATAGCTGCTAGTAGGGCACTAGGTTGACTAGGGTCCATAGCTGCTAGTAGTGCACTAGGTTGACTAGGGTCCATAGCTGCTAGTAGTGCACTAGGTTGACTAGGGCCCATAGTTGCTAGTAGGGCACTAGGTTGACTAGGGTCCATAGCTGCTAGTAGTGCACTAGGTTGACTAGGGCCCATAGCTGCTAGTAGGGCACTAGGTTGACTAGGGCCCATAGCTGCTAGTAGTGCACTAGGTTGACTAGGGCCCATAGCTGCTAGTAGGGCACTAGGTTGACTAGGGCCCATAGCTGCTAGTAGTGCATTAGGTTGACTAGGGTCCATAGCTGCTAGTAGTGCACTAGGTTGACTAGGGCCCATAGCTGCTAGTAGTGCACTAGGTTGACTAGGGTCCATAGCTGCTAGTAGTGCACTAGGTTGACTAGGGTCCATAGCTGCTAGTAGGGCACTAGGTTGACTAGGGTCCATAGCTGCTAGTAGTGCACTGTGTTGACTAGGGTCCATAGCTGCTAGTAGGGCACTAGGTTGACTAGGGTCCATAGCTGCTAGTAGTGCACTAGGTTGACTAGGGTCCATAGCTGCTAGTAGTGCACTAGGTTGACTAGGGTCCATAGCTGCTAGTAGTGCACTAGGTTGACTAGGGTCCATAGCTGCTAGTAGTGCACTAGGTTGACTAGGGCCCATAGCTGCTAGTAGTGCACTAGGTTGACTAGGGTCCATAGCTGCTAGTAGTGCACTAGGTTGACTAGGGTCCATAGCTGCTAGAAGTGCGCTGTGTTGACTAGGGTCCATAGCTGCTAGTAGGGCACTAGGTTGACTAGGGTCCATAGCTGCAAGTAGGGCACTAGGTTGACTAGGGTCCATAGCTGCTAGTAGTGCACTAGGTTGACTAGGGCCCATAGCTGCTAGTAGTGCACTGTGTTGACTAGGGTCCATAGCTGCTAGTAGGGCACTAGGTTGACTAGGGTCCATAGCTGCTAGTAGGGCACTAGGTTGACTAGGGCCCATAGCTGCTAGTAGTGCACTAGGTTGACTAGGGTCCATAGCTGCTAGTAGTGCACTAGGTTGACTAGGGCCCATAGCTGCTAGTAGTGCACTAGGTTGACTAGGGCCCATAGCTGCTAGTAGTGCACTAGGTTGACTAGGGCCCATAGCTGCTAGTAGTGCACTGTGTTGACTAGGGTCCATAGCTGCTAGTAGGGCACTAGGTTGACTAGGGTCCATAGCTGCAAGTAGGGCACTAGGTTGACTAGGGTCCATAGCTGCTAGTAGTGCACTAGGTTGACTAGGGCCCATAGCTGCTAGTAGTGCACTGTGTTGACTAGGGTCCATAGCTGCTAGTAGGGCACTAGGTTGACTAGGGTCCATAGCTGCTAGTAGGGCACTAGGTTGACTAGGGTCCATAGCTGCTAGTAGTGCACTAGGTTGACTAGGGTCCATAGCTGCTAGTAGGGCACTAGGTTGACTAGGGCCCATAGCTGCTAGTAGTGCACTAGGTTGACTAGGGTCCATAGCTGCTAGTAGTGCACTAGGTTGACTAGGGCCCATAGCTGCTAGTAGTGCACTAGGTTGACTAGGGCCCATAGCTGCTAGTAGTGCACTAGGTTGACTAGGGCCCATAGCTGCTAGTAGTGCACTAGGTTGACTAGGGCCCATAGCTGCTAGTAGTGCACTAGGTTGACTAGGGTCCATAGCTGCTAGTAGTGCACTAGGTTGACTAGGGCCCATAGCTGCTAGTAGTGCACTAGGTTGACTAGGGTCCATAGCTGCTAGTAGTGCACTAGGTTGACTAGTGCCCATAGCTGCTCTGGTTGAGAATAGGGCACTATAAAGGGATAAGGGAGTTTCTTCAGTCCCCGGTGGATCATCATTTGGAGTCCCATTTCTTTCTTCTGTTTCAATTTCTACATTTTCACCAGTATTGTGTGTGTCTGTATGTTGGTCCAAGTCAACTATTATAAAACGAAAGTATGGTGTTATACCACTGGAAATATATTACTTTTAGCTGTTTGTTCCTGTTTGTTACAGTCAGAAATAGATTGTGGTGTTTGTATTGAGTAACAGAACACGTTCCTCCTCTCTCTGTCCTCCTGTGTTTCCTCTCAGCTCTGGCTAACAGAACACGTTCCTCCTCTCTCTCTCCTCCTGTGTTTCCTCTCAGCTCTGGCTAACAGAACACGTTCCTCCTCTCTCTCTCCTCCTGTGTTTCCTCTCAGCTCTGGCTAACAGAACACGTTCCTCCTGTGTTTCCTCTCAGCTCTGGCTAACAGAACACGTTCCTCCTGTGTTTTCTCTCAGCTCTGGCTAACAGAACACGTTCCTCCTCTCTGTCCTTCTGTGTTTCCTCTCAGCTCTGGCTAACAGAACACGTTCCACCTCTCTGTCCTCCTGTGTTTTCTCTCAGCTCTGGCTAACAGAACACGTTCCTCCTCTCTCTCTCCTCCTGTGTTTTTTCTCAGCTCTGGCTAACAGAATACGTTCCTCCTCTCTCTCTCCTCCTGTGTTTTCTCTCAGCTCTGGCTAACAGAACACGTTCCACCTCTCTGTCCTCCTGTGTTTTCTCTCAGCTCTGGCTAACAGAACACGTTCCACCTCTCTCTCCTCCTGTGTTTTCTCTCAGCTCTGGCTAACAGAACACGTTCCACCTCTCTCTCCTCCTGTGTTTCCTCTCAGCTCTGGCTAACAGAACACGTTCCTCCTCTCTGTCCTCCTGTGTTTTCTCTCAGCTCTGGTTAACAGAACACGTTCCTCCTCTCTGTCCTCCTGTGTTTTCTCTCAGCTCTGGTTAACAGAACACGTTCCACCTCTCTGTCCTCCTGTGTTTCCTCTCAGCTCTGGCTAACAGAACACGTTCCACCTCTCTCTCCTCCTGTGTTTCCTCTCAGCTCTGGCTAACAGAACACGTTCCTCCTCTCTCTCTCCTCCTGTGTTTCCTCTCAGCTCTGGCTAACAGAACACGTTCCTCCTCTCCCTCCTCCTGTGTTTTCTATCAGCTCTGGCTAACAGAACACGTTCCTCCTCTCTCTCCTCCTGTGTTTCCTATCAGCTCTGGCTAACAGAACACGTTCCTCCTCTCTCTCCTCCTGTGTTTCCTCTCAGCTCTGGCTAACAGAACACGTTCCTCCTCTCTCTCTCCTCCTGTGTTTCCTCTCAGCTCTGGCTAACAGAACACGTTCCTCCTCTCTCTCTCCTCCTGTGTTTTCTCTCAGCTCTGGCTAACAGAACACGTGTTGTTTTCAGTGGTGTTTCTGTCTTTTCATCAAGGCTGCTTACGTCAGCTTCTATTCAGACACTCCAGATTGTGAGGCCGTCTTCGAAGCACTCTGCCATTGAGGAGTAATTGTACAGCGCTGTGGAAACTAAGTGAACTTCTGTTGTCGCTTGGCATTCTCTCTGACTCCTGGACGACAATGCCCTTTCTGCCTGATATACAGTAGACTGAACTCTACACTGTCAGTCCAGGTTTGGAGAGAAAGTAGGAGGGTGCTGACGAAAGCATGTGAAATCATCTCTTTGGTTTTTCACAATTGTGTTCTATTGACTTGTTGATCTACGAACTTTTTAGCACTGTGGACTTTTATCTCTGTGGACTTTTAGCTCTATGGACTTTTAGCTCTGTGGACTTTTAGCTCTGTGGACTTTTAGCTCTGTGGACTTTTAGCTCTGTGGACTTTTATCTCTGTGGACTTTTAGCACTGTGGACTTTTAGCTCTATGGACTTTTAGCTCTGTGGACTTTTAGCTCTGTGGACTTTTAGCTCTGTGGACATTTAGCTCTGTGGACTTTTAGCTCCACGAATTTTTAGCTCTGTGGACTTTTAGCTCTGTGGACTTTTAGCTCTGTGGACTTTTAGCTCTGGAGGGTAGAGGAGAGAATAAGAAAGGGAGAGAGGAGAGGGGTGGAGGAGAGAAGAAGAAAGGGAGAGAGGAGAGAAGAAGACAGGGAGAGAGGAGAGGGGTGGAGAAGAGAAGAAGAAAGGGAGAGAGGGGTGGAGGCGAGAAGAAGAAAGGGGGAGAGGAGAGGGTGGAGGAGAGAAGAAGAAAGGGAGAGCGGAGGGGGTGGAGGAGAGAAGAAAAAAGGGAGAGAGGAGGGGGCGGAGGAGAGAAGAAGAAAGGGAGATAGGAGAGGGGTGGAGGAGAGAATAAGAAAGGGAGAGAGGAGAGGGTGGAGGAGAGAAGAAGAAAGGGAGAGAGGAGAGGGTGGAGGAGAGAAGAAGAAAGGGAGAGAGGAGGGGGTGGAGGAGAGAAGAAGAAAGGGGGAGAGGAGGGGGGTGGAGGAGAGAAGAAGAAAGGGGGAGAGGAGGGGGGTGGAGGAGAGAAGAAGAAAGGGAGAGCGGAGGGGGTGGAGGAGAGAAGAAAAAAGGGAGAGAGGAGGGGGCGGAGGAGAGAAGAAGAAAGGGAGATAGGAGAGGGGTGGAGGAGAGAAGAAGAAAGGGAGAGAGGAGGGGGTGGAGGAGAGAAGAAGAAAGGGAGAGAGGAGAGGGGTGGAGGAGAGAAGAAGAAAGGGAGAGAGGAGAGAAGAAGAAAGGGAGAGAGGAGAGGGGTGGAGGAGAGAAGAAGAAAGGGAGAGAGGAGAGGGGTGGAGGAGAGAAGAAGAAAGGGAGAGAGGAGAGAAGAAGAAAGGGAGAGAGGAGAGAAGAAGAAAGGGAGAGAGGAGAGGGGTGGAGGAGAGAAGAAGAAAGGGAGAGAGGAGAGGGGTGGAGGAGAGAAGAAGAAAGGGGAATAAATATAAGAAGGAAAGGAGGAGGGAGAGAAGACAGAAGGTAGAGGGGGAGAGAAGAGGAGACAGAAAGGGAAGGGGAGAGTGTAAAAGGAAAGGGAAAGGTGGAGGGGAAGAGGGGGAGAGAGATGGAGACAAAACGGTAGAGTGGGAGAGGAGAGGAGAGAAAGGTGGAGGGGGAGAGAGGAGGAGACAGAAAGGTGGAGGGGGAGAGAGGAGGAGACAGAAAGGTGGAGGGGGAGAGAGGAGGAGACAGAAAGGTGGAGGGGGAGAGAAGAGGAGACAGAACGGTAAAGTGGGAGAGGAGAGGAGAGAAAGGTGGAGGGGGAGAGGAGACAGAAAGGTGGAGGTGGGAGAGGTGGAAAAGAGAGGGAAAGGTAGAGGAGGAGTGGCACCCCAATTATCCCATGTGTCTATCCCTTCCCTCAGGGAAAAACTGCTACAGGATGAGGATGAGAGAGCTTGTCTCCATAACCAACCCACAGTCATTTGACATGGAACTACACCGCTGTCTGCAGACCGCTGTAGGATTTATGAAGGAAATACACTTCCATTCAAGTCACAACTCCTGAACAGTCCAACACTGTAAAACAGGTTACCCTGCTCCTTTTAATGGGCACGATTCCCGTATGGTAGGGGGAAGGAATACAACGTAACACCCACCCCCAGGACCTCAAAAGAAGAACCTATTTGATTCCCTCTCTTCTCCGTCTTTATTGGTACAAAGAGATTTAATACATATGTTTCTTCCTCTCTCTCTCTCTCTCTCTCTCTCTCTCTCTTCCTCAGTAATGTGCTGCTGTAGAGGTTGGGTCTCTCTCTCTCTCTCTCTCTCTCTCTTCCTCAGTAATGTGCTGCTGTAGTGGTTGGGTCTCTTCCTCTCTCTCTCTCTCTCTCTCTCTTCCTCAGTAATGTGCTGCTGTAGAGGTTGGGTCTCTC
Source organism: Salvelinus fontinalis (assembly GCF_029448725.1). NCBI lineage: Eukaryota > Metazoa > Chordata > Actinopteri > Salmoniformes > Salmonidae > Salvelinus > Salvelinus fontinalis. The sequence goes on from NW_026601273.1 coordinate 21,149, forward strand.
TCTCTCTCTCTCTCTCTCTCTTCCTCAGTAATGTGCTGCTGTAGTGGTTGGGTCTCTTCCTCTCTCTCTCTCTCTCTCTTCCTCAGTAATGTGCTGCTGTAGAGGTTGGGTCTCTTCCTCTCTCTCTCTCTCTCTCTTCCTCAGTAATGTGCTGCTGTAGAGGTTGGGTCTCTTCCTCTTCCTCTCTCTCTCTCTCTCTTCCTCAGTAATGTGCTGCTGTAGTGGTTGGGTCTCTTCCTCTCTCTCTCTCTCTCTTCCTCAGTAATGTGCTGCTGTAGTGGTTGGGTCTCTTCCTCTCTCTCTCTCTTCCTCAGTAATGTGCTGCTGTAGTGGTTGGGTCTCTTCCTCTCTCTCTCTCTCTCTCTTCCTCAGTAATGTGCTGCTGTAGTGGTTGGGTCTCTCTCTCTCTCTCTCTCTTCCTCAGTAATGTGCTGCTGTAGTGGTTGGGTCTCTTCCTCTCTCTCTCTCTCTTCCTCAGTAATGTGCTGCTGTAGTGGTTGGGTCTCTCTCTCTCTCTCTCTCTTCCTCAGTAATGTGCTGCTGTAGTGGTTGGGTCTCTCTCTCTCTCTCTCTCTTCCTCAGTAATGTGCTGCTGTAGTGGTTGGGTCTCTTCCTCTCTCTCTCTCTCTCTCTTCCTCAGTAATGTGCTGCTGTAATGGTTGGGTCTCTTCCACTCTCTCTCTCTCTCTCTCTTCCTCAGTAATGTGCTGCTGTAGTGGTTGGGTCTCTTCCTCTCTCTCTCTCTCTCTTCCTCAGTAATGTGCTGCTGTAGTGGTTGGGTCTCTTCCTCTCTCTCTCTCTCTCTCTCTTCCTCAGTAATGTGCTGCTGTAGAGGTTGGGTCTCTTCCTCTCTCTCTCTCTCTCTCTTCCTCAGTAATGTGCTGCTGTAGTGGTTGGGTCTCTCTCTCTCTCTCTCTCTTCCTCAGTAATGTGCTGCTGTAGTGGTTGGGTCTCTCTCTCTCTCTCTCTCTTCCTCAGTAATGTGCTGCTGTAGTGGTTGGGTCTCTTCCTCTCTCTCTCTCTCTCTCTTCCTCAGTAATGTGCTGTTGTAGTGGTTGGGTCTCTTCCTCTCTCTCTCTCTCTCTTCCTCAGTAATGTGCTGCTGTAGTGGTTGGGTCTCTTCCTCTCTCTCTCTCTTCCTCAGTAATGTGCTGCTGTAGTGGTTGGGTCTCTTCCTCTCTCTCTCTCTCTTCCTCAGTAATGTGCTGCTGTAGTGGTTGGGTCTCTTCCCCTCTCTCTCTCTCTTCCTCAGTAATGTGCTGCTGTAGAGGTTGGGTCTCTTCCTCTCTCTCTCTCTCTCTCTTCCTCAGTAATGTGCTGCTGTAGTGGTTGGGTCTCTCTCTCTCTCTCTCTCTTCCTCAGTAATGTGCTGCTGTAGTGGTTGGGTCTCTCTCTCTCTCTCTCTCTCTTCCTCAGTAATGTGCTGCTGTAGAGGTTGGGTCTCTTCCTCTCTCTCTCTCTCTCTCTTCCTCAGTAATGTGCTGCTGTAGTGGTTGGGTCTCTTCCTCTCTCTCTCTCTCTCTCTTCCTCAGTAATGTGCTGCTGTAGTGGTTGGGTCTCTTCCTCTCTCTCTCTCTTCCTCAGTAATGTGCTGCTGTAGTGGTTGGGTCTCTTCCTCTCTCTCTCTCTCTCTCTTCCTCAGTAATGTGCTGCTGTAGAGGTTGGGTCTCTTCCTCTCTCTCTCTCTCTTCCTCAGTAATGTGCTGCTGTAGTGGTTGGGTCTCTCTCTCTCTCTCTCTCTTCCTCAGTAATGTGCTGCTGTAGTGGTTGGGTCTCTTCCTCTCTCTCTCTCTCTTCCTCAGTAATGTGCTGCTGTAGTGGTTGGGTCTCTTCCTCTCTCTCTCTCTCTCTCTTCCTCAGTAATGTGCTGCTGTAGAGGTTCGGTCTCTTCCTCTTCCTCTCTCTCTCTCTCTCTTCCTCAGTAATGTGCTGCTGTAGTGGTTCGGTCTCTTCCTCTCTCTCTCTCTCTCTCTTCCTCAGTAATGTGCTGTTGTAGTGGTTGGGTCTCTTCCTCTCTCTCTCTCTCTCTCTTCCTCAGTAATGTGCTGCTGTAGTGGTTGGGTCTCTTCCTCTTCCTCTCTCTCTCTCTTCCTCAGTAATGTGCTGCTGTAGTGGTTGGGTCTCTTCCTCTCTCTCTCTCTCTCTCTTCCTCAGTAATGTGCTGCTGTAGTGGTTGGGTCTCTTCCTCTCTCTCTCTCTCTCTCTCTTCCTCAGTAATGTGCTGCTGTAGTGGTTGGGTCTCTTCCTCTCTCTCTCTCTCTTCCTCAGTAATGTGCTGCTGTAGAGGTTGGGTCTCTTCCTCTCTCTCTCTCTCTCTTCCTCAGTAATGTGCTGCTGTAGTGGTTGGGTCTCTTCCTCTCTCTCTCTCTCTCTTCCTCAGTAATGTGCTGCTGTAGAGGTTGGGTCTCTCTCTCTCTCTCTCTCTTCCTCAGTAATGTGCTGCTGTAGAGGTTGGGTCTCTCTCTCTCTCTCTCTCTTCCTCAGTAATGTGCTGCTGTAGTGGTTGGGTCTCTCTCTCTCTCTCTCTCTTCCTCAGTAATGTGCTGCTGTAGTGGTTGGGTCTCTTCCTCTCTCTCTCTCTCTCTCTCTCTTCCTCAGTAATGTGCTGCTGTAGTGGTTGGGTCTCTTCCTCTCTCTCTCTCTCTCTCTTCCTCAGTAATGTGCTGCTGTAGTGGTTGGGTCTCTTCCTCTCTCTCTCTCTCTCTCTTCCTCAGTAATGTGCTGCTGTAGTGGTTGGGTCTCTCTCTCTCTCTCTCTCTCTTCCTCAGTAATGTGCTGCTGTAGAGGTTGGGTCTCTTCCTCTCTCTCTCTCTCTCTCTTCCTCAGTAATGTGCTGCTGTAGTGGTTGGGTCTCTTCCTCTCTCTCTCTCTCTCTCTCTTCCTCAGTAATGTGCTGCTGTAGTGGTTGGGTCTCTTCCTCTCTCTCTCTCTCTTCCTCAGTAATGTGCTGCTGTAGTGGTTGGGTCTCTTCCTCTCTCTCTCTCTCTTCCTCAGTAATGTGCTGCTGTAGAGGTTGGGTCTCTTCCTCTCTCTCTCTCTCTCTCTCTTCCTCAGTAATGTGCTGCTGTAGAGGTTGGGTCTCTTCCTCTCTCTCTCTCTCTCTTCCTCAGTAATGTGCTGCTGTAGTGGTTGGGTCTCTTCCTCTCTCTCTCTCTCTTCCTCAGTAATGTGCTGCTGTAGTGGTTGGGTCTCTCTCTCTCTCTCTCTCTTCCTCAGTAATGTGCTGCTGTAGTGGTTGGGTCTCTTCCTCTCTCTCTCTCTCTTCCTCAGTAATGTGCTGCTGTAGTGGTTGGGTCTCTTCCTCTCTCTCTCTCTCTCTCTCTTCCTCAGTAATGTGCTGCTGTAGTGGTTGGGTCTCTTCCTCTCTCTCTCTCTCTCTTCCTCAGTAATGTGCTGCTGTAGAGGTTGGGTCTCTTCCTCTCTCTCTCTCTCTCTCTCTTCCTCAGTAATGTGCTGCTGTAGAGGTTGGGTCTCTTCCTCTCTCTCTCTCTCTCTCTCTTCCTCAGTAATGTGCTGCTGTAGTGGTTGGGTCTCTTCCCCTCTCTCTCTCTCTTCCTCAGTAATGTGCTGCTGTAGTGGTTGGGTCTCTTCCTCTCTCTCTCTCTCTCTCTTCCTCAGTAATGTGCTGCTGTAGTGGTTGGGTCTCTTCCTCTCTCTCTCTCTTCCTCAGTAATGTGCTGCTGTAGTGGTTGGGTCTCTTCCTCTCTCTCTCTCTTCCTCAGTAATGTGCTGCTGTAGAGGTTGGGTCTCTTCCTCTCTCTCTCTCTCTTCCTCAGTAATGTGCTGCTGTAGTGGTTGGGTCTCTCTCTCTCTCTCTCTCTTCCTCAGTAATGTGCTGCTGTAGTGGTTGGGTCTCTTCCTCTCTCTCTCTCTCTTCCTCAGTAATGTGCTGCTGTAGTGGTTGGGTCTCTTCCTCTCTCTCTCTCTCTTCCTCAGTAATGTGCTGCTGTAGTGGTTGGGTCTCTTCCTCTCTCTCTCTCTCTCTCTTCCTCAGTAATGTGCTGCTGTAGTGGTTGGGTCTCTTCCTCTCTCTCTCTCTCTTCCTCAGTAATGTGCTGCTGTAGAGGTTGGGTCTCTTCCTCTCTCTCTCTCTCTCTCTCTCTTCCTCAGTAATGTGCTGCTGTAGTGGTTGGGTCTCTCTCTCTCTCTCTCTCTTCCTCAGTAATGTGCTGCTGTAGAGGTTGGGTCTCTTCCTCTCTCTCTCTCTCTCTCTTCCTCAGTAATGTGCTGCTGTAGTGGTTGGGTCTCTCTCTCTCTCTCTCTCTTCCTCAGTAATGTGCTGCTGTAGTGGTTGGGTCTCTCTCTCTCTCTCTCTCTTCCTCAGTAATGTGCTGCTGTAGTGGTTGGGTCTCTTCCTCTCTCTCTCTCTCTTCCTCAGTAATGTGCTGCTGTAGTGGTTGGGTCTCTTCCTCTCTCTCTCTCTCTCTTCCTCAGTAATGTGCTGCTGTAGAGGTTGGGTCTCTTCCTCTCTCTCTCTCTTCCTCAGTAATGTGCTGCTGTAGTGGTTGGGTCTCTTCCTCTCTCTCTCTCTCTCTCTTCCTCAGTAATGTGCTGCTGTAGTGGTTGGGTCTCTTCCTCTCTCTCTCTCTCTTCCTCAGTAATGTGCTGCTGTAGTGGTTGGGTCTCTTCCTCTCTCTCTCTCTCTCTTCCTCAGTAATGTGCTGCTGTAGAGGTTGGGTCTCTCTCTCTCTCTCTCTCTTCCTCAGTAATGTGCTGCTGTAGAGGTTGGGTCTCTCTCTCTCTCTCTCTCTTCCTCAGTAATGTGCTGCTGTAGTGGTTGGGTCTCTCTCTCTCTCTCTCTCTTCCTCAGTAATGTGCTGCTGTAGTGGTTGGGTCTCTTCCTCTCTCTCTCTCTCTCTCTCTCTTCCTCAGTAATGTGCTGCTGTAGTGGTTGGGTCTCTCTCTCTCTCTCTCTCTTCCTCAGTAATGTGCTGCTGTAGTGGTTGGGTCTCTTCCTCTCTCTCTCTCTCTCTCTCTCTTCCTCAGTAATGTGCTGCTGTAGTGGTTGGGTCTCTTCCTCTCTCTCTCTCTCTCTCTTCCTCAGTAATGTGCTGCTGTAGAGGTTGGGTCTCTTCCTCTCTCTCTCTCTTCCTCAGTAATGTGCTGCTGTAGAGGTTGGGTCTCTTCCTCTCTCTCTCTCTCTCTTCCTCAGTAATGTGCTGCTGTAGTGGTTGGGTCTCTTCCTCTCTCTCTCTCTCTCTCTCTTCCTCAGTAATGTGTTGCTGTAGTGGTTGGGTCTCTCTCTCTCTCTCTCTCTTCCTCAGTAATGTGTTGCTGTAGTGGTTGGGTCTCTCTCTCTCTCTCTCTCTTCCTCAGTAATGTGCTGCTGTAGAGGTTGGGTCTCTTCCTCTCTCTCTCTCTCTTCCTCAGTAATGTGCTGCTGTAGTGGTTGGGTCTCTTCCTCTTCCTCTCTCTCTCTTCCTCAGTAATGTGCTGCTGTAGTGGTTGGGTCTCTTCCTCTCTCTCTCTCTTCCTCAGTAATGTGCTGCTGTAGAGGTTGGGTCTCTTCCTCTCTCTCTCTCTCTTCCTCAGTAATGTGCTGCTGTAGTGGTTGGGTCTCTCTCTCTCTCTCTCTCTTCCTCAGTAATGTGCTGCTGTAGTGGTTGGGTCTCTTCCCCTCTCTCTCTCTCTTCCTCAGTGATGTGCTGCTGTAGAGGTTGGGTCTCTTCCTCTCTCTCTCTCTCTTCCTCAGTAATGTGCTGCTGTAGTGGTTGGGTCTCTCTCTCTCTCTCTCTCTCTTCCTCAGTAATGTGCTGCTGTAGAGGTTGGGTCTCTTCCTCTCTCTCTCTCTCTCTCTTCCTCAGTAATGTGCTGCTGTAGTGGTTGGGTCTCTTCCTCTCTCTCTCTCTCTCTCTCTTCCTCAGTAATGTGCTGCTGTAGTGGTTGGGTCTCTTCCTCTCTCTCTCTCTCTTCCTCAGTAATGTGCTGCTGTAGTGGTTGGGTCTCTTCCTCTCTCTCTCTCTCTTCCTCAGTAATGTGCTGCTGTAGAGGTTGGGTCTCTCTCTCTCTCTCTCTCTTCCTCAGTAATGTGCTGCTGTAGTGGTTGGGTCTCTTCCTCTCTCTCTCTCTCTCTCTCTTCCTCAGTAATGTGCTGCTGTAGTGGTTGGGTCTCTTCCTCTCTCTCTCTCTCTCTCTTCCTCAGTAATGTGTTGCTGTAGTGGTTGGGTCTCTTCCTCTCTCTCTCTCTCTCTCTCTCTCTCTTCCTCAGTAATGTGCTGCTGTAGTGGTTGGGTCTCTTCCTCTCTCTCTCTCTCTCTCTTCCTCAGTAATGTGCTGCTGTAGTGGTTGGGTCTCTTCCTCTCTCTCTCTCTCTCTCTTCCTCAGTAATGTGCTGCTGTAGAGGTTGGGTCTC